>NC_084626.1:54129092-54135297 GCF_033978795.1 Nerophis ophidion
GTGTACTATGAGTGACCATGTGGTGAGTGATCTACTAAAATGGTGTGTACTATGAGTGACCATGTGGCGAGTGATCTACTAAAATGGTGTGTACTATGAGTGACCATGTGGCCAGTGATCTACTAAAATGGTGTGTACTATGAGTGACCATGTGGCCAGTGATCTACTAAAATGGTGTGTACTATGAGTGACCATGTGGTGAGTGATCTACTAAAATGGTGTGTACTATGAGTGACCATGTGGTGAGGGATCTACTAAAATAGTGTGTACTATGAGTGACCATGTGGTGAGTGATCTACTAAAATGGTGTGTACTATGAGTGACCATGTGGCGAGTGATCTACTAAAATGGTGTGTACTATGAGTGACCATGTGGCGAGTGATCTACTAAAATGGTGTGTACTATGAGTGACCATGTGGCGAGTGATCTACTAAAATGGTGTGTACTATGAGTGACCATGTGGCGAGTGATCTACTAAAATGGTGTGTACTATGAGTGACCATGTGGCCAGTGATCTACTAAAATGGTGTGTACTATGAGTGACCATGTGGCGAGTGATCTACTAAAATGGTGTGTACTATGAGTGACCATGTAGCGAGTGATCTACTAAAATGGTGTGTCCTATGAGTGACCATGTGGCGAGTGATCTACTAAAATGGTGTGTACTATGAGTGACCATGTGGCGAGTGATCTACTAAAATGGTGTGTACTATGAGTGACCATGTGGCGAGTGATCTACTAAAATGGTGTGTACTATGAGTGACCATGTGGCGAGTGATCTACTAAAATGGTGTGTACTATGAGTGACCATGTGGCGAGTGATCTACTAAAATGGTGTGTACTATGAGTGACCATGTGGCCAGTGATCTACTAAAATGGTGTGTACTATGAGTGACCATGTGGCGAGTGATCTACTAAAATGGTGTGTACTATGAGTGACCATGTGGCCAGTGATCTACTAAAATGGTGTGTACTATGGGTGACCATGTGGCGAGTGATCTACTAAAATGGTGTGTACTATGAGTGACCATGTGGTGAGTGATCTACTAAAATGGTGTGTACTATGAGTGACCATGTGGTGAGGGATCTACTAAAATGGTGTGTACTATGAGTGACCATGTGGCGAGTGATCTACTAAAATGGTGTGTACTATGAGTGACCATGTGGCGAGTGATCTACTAAAATGGTGTGTACTATGAGTGACCATGTGGCGAGTGATCTACTAAAATGGTGTGTACTATGAGTGACCATGTGGCGAGTGATCTACTAAAATGGTGTGTACTATGAGTGACCATGTGGCGAGTGATCTACTAAAATGGTGTGTACTATGAGTGACCATGTGGCCAGTGATCTACTAAAATGGTGTGTACTATGAGTGACCATGTGGCCAGTGATCTACTAAAATGGTGTGTACTATGAGTGACCATGTGGTGAGTGATCTACTAAAATGGTGTGTACTATGAGTGACCATGTGGCCAGTGATCTACTAAAATGGTGTGTACTATGAGTGACCATGTGGTGAGTGATCTACTAAAATGGTGTGTACTATGAGTGACCATGTGGTGAGGGATCTACTAAAATGGTGTGTACTATGAGTGACCATGTGGTGAGGGATCTACTAAAATGGTGTGTACTATGAGTGACCATGTGGCGAGTGATCTACTAAAATGGTGTGTACTATGAGTGACCATGTGGTGAGTGATCTACTAAAATGGTGTGTACTATGAGTGACCATGTGGCGAGTGATCTACTAAAATGGTGTGTACTATGAGTGACCATGTGGCGAGTGATCTACTAAAATGGTGTGTACTATGAGTGACCATGTGGCCAGTGATCTACTAAAATGGTGTGTACTATGAGTGACCATGTGGTGAGTGATCTACTAAAATGGTGTGTACTATGAGTGACCATGTGGTGAGTGATCTACTAAAATGGTGTGTACTATGAGTGACCATGTGGTGAGTGATCTACTAAAATGGTGTGTACTATGAGTGACCATGTGGCGAGTGATCTACTAAAATGGTGTGTACTATGAGTGACCATGTGGCGAGTGATCTACTAAAATGGTGTGTACTATGAGTGACCATGTGGTGAGTGATCTACTAAAATGGTGTGTACTATGAGTGACCATGTGGCGAGTGATCTACTAAAATGGTGTGTACTATGAGTGACCATGTGGCGAGTGATCTACTAAAATGGTGTGTACTATGAGTGACCATGTGGCGAGTGATCTACTAAAATGGTGTGTACTATGAGTGACCATGTGGCCAGTGATCTACTAAAATGGTGTGTACTATGAGTGACCATGTGGTGAGTGATCTACTAAAATGGTGTGTACTATGAGTGACCATGTGGCCAGTGATCTACTAAAATGGTGTGTACTATGAGTGACCATGTGGCCAGTGATCTACTAAAATGGTGTGTACTATGAGTGACCGTGTGGCGAGTGATCTACTAAAATGGTGTGTACTATGAGTGACCGTGTGGCCAGTGATCTACTAAAATGGTGTGTACTATGAGTGACCATGTGGCCAGTGATCTACTAAAATGGTGTGTACTATGAGTGACCATGTGGCCAGTGATCTACTAAAATGGTGTGTACTATGAGTGACCGTGTGGCGAGTGATCTACTAAAATGGTGTGTACTATGAGTGACCATGTGGTGAGTGATCTACTAAAATGGTGTGTACTATGAGTGACCATGTGGCCAGTGATCTACTAAAATGGTGTGTACTATGAGTGACCATGTGGCCAGTGATCTACTAAAATGGTGTGTACTATGAGTGACCGTGTGGCGAGTGATCTACTAAAATGGTGTGTACTATGAGTGACCGTGTGGCCAGTGATCTACTAAAATGGTGTGTACTATGAGTGACCGTGTGGCCAGTGATCTACTAAAATGGTGTGTACTATGAGTGACCATGTGGCCAGTGATCTACTAAAATGGTGTGTACTATGAGTGACCATGTGGCCAGTGATCTACTAAAATGGTGTGTACTATGAGTGACCGTGTGGCGAGTGATCTACTAAAATGGTGTGTACTATGAGTGACCATGTGGCCAGTGATCTACTAAAATGGTGTGTACTATGAGTGACCATGTGGCGAGTGATCTACTAAAATGGTGTGTACTATGAGTGACCATGTGGCGAGTGATCTACTAAAATGGTGTGTACTATGAGTGACCATGTGGCCAGTGATCTACTAAAATGGTGTGTACTATGAGTGACCATGTGGCGAGTGATCTACTAAAATGGTGTGTACTATGAGTGACCATGTGGCGAGTGATCTACTAAAATGGTGTGTACTATGAGTGACCATGTGGCGAGTGATCTACTAAAATGGTGTGTACTATGAGTGACCATGTGGCGGGTGATCTACTAAAATGGTGTGTACTATGAGTGACCATGTGGCGAGTGACCTACTAAAATGGTGTGTACTATGAGTGACCATGTGGCCAGTGATCTACTAAAATGGTGTGTACTATGAGTGACCATGTGGCGAGTGATCTACTAAAATGGTGTGTACTATGAGTGACCATGTGGCGAGTGATCTACTAAAATGGTGTGTACTATGAGTGACCATGTGGTGAGTGATCTACTAAAATGGTGTGTACTATGAGTGACCATGTGGCCAGTGATCTACTAAAATGGTGTGTACTATGAGTGACCGTGTGGTGAGTGATCTACTAAAATGGTGTGTACTATGAGTGACCGTGTGGTGAGTGATCTACTAAAATGGTGTGTACTATGAGTGACCATGTGGCGAGTGATCTACTAAAATGGTGTGTACTATGAGTGACCATGTGGCCAGTGATCTACTAAAATGGTGTGAACTATGAGTGACCGTGTGGTGAGTGATCTACTAAAATGGTGTGTACTATGAGTGACCGTGTGGTGAGTGATCTACTAAAATGGTGTGTACTATGAGTGACCATGTGGCGAGTGATCTACTAAAATGGTGTGTACTATGAGTGACCATGTGGCGAGTGATCTACTAAAATGGTGTGTACTATGAGTGACCATGTGGCGAGTGATCTACTAAAATGGTGTGTACTATGAGTGACCATGTGGCGAGTGATCTACTAAAATGGTGTGTACTATGAGTGACCATGTGGCCAGTGATCTACTAAAATGGTGTGTACTATGAGTGACCATGTGGCGAGTGATCTACTAAAATGGTGTGTACTATGAGTGACCATGTGGCCAGTGATCTACTAAAATGGTGTGTACTATGAGTGACCATGTGGCGAGTGATCTACTAAAATGGTGTGTACTATGAGTGACCATGTGGCCAGTGATCTACTAAAATGGTGTGTACTATGAGTGACCGTGTGGTGAGTGATCTACTAAAATGGTGTGTACTATGAGTGACCATGTGGCGAGTGATCTACTAAAATGGTGTGTACTATGAGTGACCATGTGGCCAGTGATCTACTAAAATGGTGTGTACTATGAGTGACCATGTGGCGAGTGATCTACTAAAATGGTGTGTACTATGAGTGACCATGTGGCGAGTGATCTACTAAAATGGTGTGTACTATGAGTGACCATGTGGCCAGTGATCTACTAAAATGGTGTGTACTATGAGTGACCATGTGGCGAGTGATCTACTAAAATGGTGTGTACTATGAGTGACCATGTGGCGAGTGATCTACTAAAATGGTGTGTACTATGAGTGACCATGTGGCCAGTGATCTACTAAAATGGTGTGTACTATGAGTGACCGTGTGGCGAGTGATCTACTAAAATGGTGTGTACTATGAGTGACCATGTGGCGAGTGATCTACTAAAATGGTGTGTACTATGAGTGACCATGTGGTGAGTGATCTACTAAAATGGTGTGTACTATGAGTGACCATGTGGCCAGTGATCTACTAAAATGGTGTGTACTATGAGTGACCATGTGGCGAGTGATCTACTAAAATGGTGTGTACTATGAGTGACCATGTGGCCAGTGATCTACTAAAATGGTGTGTACTATGAGTGACCATGTGGCGAGTGATCTACTAAAATGGTGTGTACTATGAGTGACCATGTGGCCAGTGATCTACTAAAATGGTGTGTACTATGAGTGACCATGTGGCGAGTGATCTACTAAAATGGTGTGTACTATGAGTGACCGTGTGGTGAGTGATCTACTAAAATGGTGTGTACTATG
The DNA here is from genome assembly GCF_033978795.1 of Nerophis ophidion. Lineage (NCBI taxonomy): Eukaryota > Metazoa > Chordata > Actinopteri > Syngnathiformes > Syngnathidae > Nerophis > Nerophis ophidion. Next base: position 54,134,251 of record NC_084626.1, read on the forward strand.
AGTGACCGTGTGGCGAGTGATCTACTAAAATGGTGTGTACTATGAGTGACCATGTGGTGAGTGATCTACTAAAATGGTGTGTACTATGAGTGACCATGTGGCCAGTGATCTACTAAAATGGTGTGTACTATGAGTGACCATGTGGTGAGTGATCTACTAAAATGGTGTGTACTATGAGTGACCATGTGGTGAGTGATCTACTAAAATGGTGTGTACTATGAGTGACCATGTGGCCAGTGATCTACTAAAATGGTGTGTACTATGAGTGACCATGTGGTGAGTGATCTACTAAAATGGTGTGTACTATGAGTGACCATGTGGCCAGTGATCTACTAAAATGGTGTTTACTATGAGTGACCATGTGGTGAGTGATCTACTAAAATGGTGTGTACTATGAGTGACCATGTGGCCAGTGATCTACTAAAATGGTGTGTACTATGAGTGACCATGTGGTGAGTGATCTACTAAAATGGTGTGTACTATGAGTGACCATGTGGCCAGTGATCTACTAAAATGGTGTGTACTATGAGTGACCATGTGGTGAGTGATCTACTAAAATGGTGTGTACTATGAGTGACCACGTGGCCAGTGATCTACTAAAATGGTGTGTACTATGAGTGACCATGTGGTGAGTGATCTACTAAAATGGTGTGTACTATGAGTGACCATGTGGCCAGTGATCTACTAAAATGGTGTGTACTATGAGTGACCATGTGGTGAGTGATCTACTAAAATGGTGTGTACTATGAGTGACCATGTGGCGAGTGATCTACTAAAATGGTGTGTCCTATGAGTGACCATGTGGTGAGTGATCTACTAAAATGGTGTGTACTATGAGTGACCATGTGGCGAGTGATCTACTAAAATGGTGTGTACTATGAGTGACCATGTGGCCAGTGATCTACTAAAATGGTGTGTACTATGAGTGACCGTGTGGCGAGTGATCTACTAAAATGGTGTGTACTATGAGTGACCATGTGGCGAGTGATCTACTAAAATGGTGTGTACTATGAGTGACCATGTGGTGAGTGATCTACTAAAATGGTG
>NC_084626.1:54135317-54142817 GCF_033978795.1 Nerophis ophidion
ACACTCTGCAACCTTGTGGACAGCCTTCCCAGAAGATATAAAGACACTCTGCAACCTTGTGGACAGCCTTCCCAGAACACAGAAAGCTGTAATAGCTGCAAAAGGTGCAATGACATCATATTGAACACTGCAGGAATGTGATGGCACTTCAAGATCATGTGTGAGTCAAGGCAGGTGGCCAAATACTTTTGGCAATATAGTGTACACCAGGGGTCACCAATGCGGGCACCAGGTCGCCCGTAAGGACCAGATGAGTCGCCCGCTGGCCTGTTCTAAAAATAGCTCAAATAGCAGCACTTACCAGTGAGCTGCCTCTATTTTTTAAATTGTATTTTTTTACTAGCAAGCTGGTCTCGCCTTGCTTGGCATTTTTAATTCAAAGAGAGACAAAACTCAAATAGAATTTGAAAATCCAAGAAAATATTTGAAAGACTTGGTCTGCACTTTTTTAAATAAATTCATTTATATTTTTACTTTGCTTCTTATAACTTTCAGAAAGACAATTTTGGAGAAACCTTAAAAATGATTTTATGATTTTTAAACACATATACCTTTTTACCTTTTAAATTCCTGCCTCTTCTTTCCTGACAATTTAAATCAATGTTCAAGTAAATTAATCTTTTTCATTGTAAAGAATAATAAATACATTTTAATTTAATTCTTTATTTTAGCTTCTGTATTTTCGACAAAGAATATTTGTGAAATATTTCTTCAAACTTATTATGATTAAACTTCCAAAAAAATATTCTGGCGGATCTAAAAAATCTGTAGAATCAAATTTAAATCTTATTTCAAAGTCTTTTGAATTTCTTTAAAAAAAATTTGTTCTGGAAAACCTAGAAGAAATAATGATTTTTATTTGTTAGAAATATAGCTTGGTCCAATTTGTTATATATTCTAACAAAGTGCGGTTTGGATTTTAACCTATTTAAAACATGTCATCAAAAATGTATATTTATTGTGAGAAATCATTCAGATAATCAGTGTTTCTATTAAGGATAAATATCATTAATTATTAATAATAACACAGAGTTAAAGGATAATTGATCAAATTGGCTATTTCTGGCAATTTATGGAAGTGTGTATCAAACTGGTAGCCCTTGGCATGAATCAGTAGCCAAGAAGTAGTTCTTGCTTTCAAACAGGTTGCTGACCCCTGCTGTCTGTCATACTACAAGAGGTTGTTGCAAGAAGTAGGTGTTGCTTTCAAACAGGTTGCTGACCCCTGCTGTCTGTCATACTACAAGAGGTTGTTGCAAGAAGTAGGTGTTGCTTTCAAACAGGTTGCTGACCCCTGCTGTCTGTCATACTACAAGAGGTTGTTGCAAGAAGTAGGTGTTGCTTTCAAACAGGTTGCTTACCCCTGCTGTCTGTCATACTACAAGAGGTTGTTGCAAGAAGTAGTTCTTGCTTTCAAACAGGTTGCTGACCCCTGCTGTCTGTCATACTACAAGAGGTTGTTGCAAGAAGTAGGTGTTGCTTTCAAACAGGTTGCTGACCCCTGCTGTCTGTCATACTACAAGAGGTTGTTGCAAGAAGTAGTTCTTGCTTTCAAACAGGTTGCTGACCCCTGCTGTCTGTCATACTACAAGAGGTTGTTGCAAGAAGTAGGTGTTGCTTTCAAACAGGTTGCTGACCCCTGCTGTCTGTCATACTACAAGAGGTTGTTGCAAGAAGTAGGTGTTGCTTTCAAACAGGTTGCTGACCCCTGCTGTCTGTCATACTACAAGAGGTTGTTGCAAGAAGTAGGTGTTGCTTTCAAACAGGTTGCTGACCCCTGCTGTCTGTCATACTACAAGAGGTTGTTGCAAGAAGTAGGTGTTGCTTTCAAACAGGTTGCTGACCCCTGCTGTCTGTCATACTACAAGAGGTTGTTGCAAGAAGTAGTTCTTGCTTTCAAACAGGTTGCTGACCCCTGCTGTCTGTCATACTACAAGAGGTTGTTGCAAGAAGTAGGTGTTGCTTTCAAACAGGTTGCTGACCCCTGCTGTCTGTCATACTACAAGAGGTTGTTGCAAGAAGTAGTTCTTGCTTTCAAACAGGTTGCTGACCCCTGCTGTCTGTCATACTACAAGAGGTTGTTGCAAGAAGTAGGTGTTGCTTTCAAACAGGTTGCTGACCCCTGCTGTCTGTCATACTACAAGAGGTTGTTGCAAGAAGTAGGTGTTGCTTTCAAACAGGTTGCTGACCCCTGCTGTCTGTCATACTACAAGAGGTTGTTGCAAGAAGTAGTTCTTGCTTTCAAACAGGTTGCTGACCCCTGCTGTCTGTCATACTACAAGAGGTTGTTGCAAGAAGTAGTTCTTGCTTTCAAACAGGTTGCTGACCCCTGCTGTCTGTCATACTACAAGAGGTTGTTGCAAGAAGTAGGTGTTGCTTTCAAACAGGTTGCTGACCCCTGCTGTCTGTCATACTACAAGAGGTTGTTGCAAGAAGTAGGTGTTGCTTTCAAACAGGTTGCTGACCCCTGCTGTCTGTCATACTACAAGAGGTTGTTGCAAGAAGTAGGTGTTGCTTTCAAACAGGTTGCTGACCCCTGCTGTCTGTCATACTACAAGAGGTTGTTGCAAGAAGTAGTTCTTGCTTTCAAACAGGTTGCTGACCCCTGCTGTCTGTCATACTACAAGAGGTTGTTGCAAGAAGTAGGTGTTGCTTTTTCAAACAGGTTGCTGACCCCTGCTGTCTGTCATACTACAAGAGGTTGTTGCAAGAAGTAGGTGTTGCTTTCAAACAGGTTGCTGACCCCTGCTGTCTGTCATACTACAAGAGGTTGTTGCAAGAAGTAGGTGTTGCTTTCAAACAGGTTGCTGACCCCTGCTGTCTGTCATACTACAAGAGGTTGTTGCAAGAAGTAGGTGTTGCTTTCAAACAGGTTGCTGACCCCTGCTGTCTGTCATACTACAAGAGGTTGTTGCAAGAAGTAGTTCTTGCTTTCAAACAGGTTGCTGACCCCTGCTGTCTGTCATACTACAAGAGGTTGTTGCAAGAAGTAGGTGTTGCTTTCAAACAGGTTGCTGACCCCTGCTGTCTGTCATACTACAAGAGGTTGTTGCAAGAAGTAGTTCTTGCTTTCAAACAGGTTGCTGACCCCTGCTGTCTGTCATACTACAAGAGGTTGTTGCAAGAAGTAGGTGTTGCTTTCAAACAGGTTGCTGACCCCTGCTGTCTGTCATACTACAAGAGGTTGTTGCAAGAAGTAGGTGTTGCTTTCAAACAGGTTGCTGACCCCTGCTGTCTGTCATACTACAAGAGGTTGTTGCAAGAAGTAGTTCTTGCTTTCAAACAGGTTGCTGACCCCTGCTGTCTGTCATACTACAAGAGGTTGTTGCAAGAAGTAGTTCTTGCTTTCAAACAGGTTGCTGACCCCTGCTGTCTGTCATACTACAAGAGGTTGTTGCAAGAAGTAGGTGTTGCTTTCAAACAGGTTGCTGACCCCTGCTGTCTGTCATACTACAAGAGGTTGTTGCAAGAAGTAGGTGTTGCTTTCAAACAGGTTGCTGACCCCTGCTGTCTGTCATACTACAAGAGGTTGTTGCAAGAAGTAGGTGTTGCTTTCAAACAGGTTGCTGACCCCTGCTGTCTGTCATACTACAAGAGGTTGTTGCAAGAAGTAGTTCTTGCTTTCAAACAGGTTGCTGACCCCTGCTGTCTGTCATACTACAAGAGGTTGTTGCAAGAAGTAGGTGTTGCTTTCAAACAGGTTGCTGACCCCTGCTGTCTGTCATACTACAAGAGGTTGTTGCAAGAAGTAGGTGTTGCTTTCAAACAGGTTGCTGACCCCTGCTGTCTGTCATACTACAAGAGGTTGTTGCAAGAAGTAGGTGTTGCTTTCAAACAGGTTGCTGACCCCTGCTGTCTGTCATACTACAAGAGGTTGTTGCAAGAAGTAGTTCTTGCTTTCAAACAGGTTGCTGACCCCTGCTGTCTGTCATACTACAAGAGGTTGTTGCAAGAAGTAGGTGTTGCTTTCAAACAGGTTGCTGACCCCTGCTGTCTGTCATACTACAAGAGGTTGTTGCAAGAAGTAGGTGTTGCTTTCAAACAGGTTGCTGACCCCTGCTGTCTGTCATACTACAAGAGGTTGTTGCAAGAAGTAGTTCTTGCTTTCAAACAGGTTGCTGACCCCTGCTGTCTGTCATACTACAAGAGGTTGTTGCAAGAAGTAGTTCTTGCTTTCAAACAGGTTGCTGACCCCTGCTGTCTGTCATACTACAAGAGGTTGTTGCAAGAAGTAGGTGTTGCTTTCAAACAGGTTGCTGACCCCTGCTGTCTGTCATACTACAAGAGGTTGTTGCAAGAAGTAGGTGTTGCTTTCAAACAGGTTGCTTACCCCTGCTGTCTGTCATACTACAAGAGGTTGTTGCAAGAAGTAGTTCTTGCTTTCAAACAGGTTGCTTACCCCTGCTGTCTGTCATACTACAAGAGGTTGTTGCAAGAAGTAGTTATTGCTTTCAAACAGGTTGCTGACCCCTGCTGTCTGTCATACTACAAGAGGTTGTTGCAAGAAGTAGTTCTTGCTTTCAAACAGGTTGCTGACCCCTGCTGTCTGTCATACTACAAGAGGTTGTTGCAAGAAGTAGGTGTTGCTTTCAAACAGGTTGCTGACCCCTGCTGTCTGTCATACTACAAGAGGTTGTTGCAAGAAGTAGGTGTTGCTTTCAAACAGGTTGCTGACCCCTGCTGTCTGTCATACTACAAGAGGTTGTTGCAAGAAGTAGGTGTTGCTTTCAAACAGGTTGCTGACCCCTGCTGTCTGTCATACTACAAGAGGTTGTTGCAAGAAGTAGTTCTTGCTTTCAAACAGGTTGCTGACCCCTGCTGTCTGTCATACTACAAGAGGTTGTTGCAAGAAGTAGGTGTTGCTTTCAAACAGGTTGCTGACCCCTGCTGTCTGTCATACTACAAGAGGTTGTTGCAAGAAGTAGGTGTTGCTTTCAAACAGGTTGCTGACCCCTGCTGTCTGTCATACTACAAGAGGTTGTTGCAAGAAGTAGGTGTTGCTTTCAAACAGGTTGCTGACCCCTGCTGTCTGTCATACTACAAGAGGTTGTTGCAAGAAGTAGTTCTTGCTTTCAAACAGGTTGCTGACCCCTGCTGTCCGTCATACTACAAGAGGTTGTTGCAAGAAGTAGGTGTTGCTTTCAAACAGGTTGCTGACCCCTGCTGTCTGTCATACTACAAGAGGTTGTTGCAAGAAGTAGGTGTTGCTTTCAAACAGGTTGCTGACCCCTGCTGTCTGTCATACTACAAGAGGTTGTTGCAAGAAGTAGTTCTTGCTTTCAAACAGGTTGCTTACCCCTGCTGTCTGTCATACTACAAGAGGTTGTTGCAAGAAGTAGTTCTTGCTTTCAAACAGGTTGCTGACCCCTGCTGTCTGTCATACTACAAGAGGTTGTTGCAAGAAGTAGGTGTTGCTTTCAAACAGGTTGCTGACCCCTGCTGTCTGTCATACTACAAGAGGTTGTTGCAAGAAGTAGTTCTTGCTTTCAAACAGGTTGCTGACCCCTGCTGTCTGTCATACTACAAGAGGTTGTTGCAAGAAGTAGTTCTTGCTTTCAAACAGGTTGCTGACCCCTGCTGTCTGTCATACTACAAGAGGTTGTTGCAAGAAGTAGGTGTTGCTTTCAAACAGGTTGCTTACCCCTGCTGTCTGTCATACTACAAGAGGTTGTTGCAAGAAGTAGGTGTTGCTTTCAAACAGGTTGCTGACCCCTGCTGTCTGTCATACTACAAGAGGTTGTTGCAAGAAGTAGTTCTTGCTTTCAAACAGGTTGCTGACCCCTGCTGTCTGTCATACTACAAGAGGTTGTTGCAAGAAGTAGGTGTTGCTTTCAAACAGGTTGCTGACCCCTGCTGTCTGTCATACTACAAGAGGTTGTTGCAAGAAGTAGTTCTTGCTTTCAAACAGGTTGCTGACCCCTGCTGTCTGTCATACTACAAGAGGTTGTTGCAAGAAGTAGGTGTTGCTTTCAAACAGGTTGCTGACCCCTGCTGTCTGTCATACTACAAGAGGTTGTTGCAAGAAGTAGTTCTTGCTTTCAAACAGGTTGCTGACCCCTGCTGTCTGTCATACTACAAGAGGTTGTTGCAAGAAGTAGTTCTTGCTTTCAAACAGGTTGCTGACCCCTGCTGTCTGTCATACTACAAGAGGTTGTTGCAAGAAGTAGTTCTTGCTTTCAAACAGGTTGCTGACCCCTGCTGTCTGTCATACTACAAGAGGTTGTTGCAAGAAGTAGTTCTTGCTTTCAAACAGGTTGCTGACCCCTGCTGTCTGTCATACTACAAGAGGTTGTTGCAAGAAGTAGGTGTTGCTTTCAAACAGGTTGCTTACCCCTGCTGTCTGTCATACTACAAGAGGTTGTTGCAAGAAGTAGGTGTTGCTTTCAAACAGGTTGCTGACCCCTGCTGTCTGTCATACTACAAGAGGTTGTTGCAAGAAGTAGTTCTTGCTTTCAAACAGGTTGCTGACCCCTGCTGTCTGTCATACTACAAGAGGTTGTTGCAAGAAGTAGTTGTTGCTTTCAAACAGGTTGCTGACCCCTGCTGTCTGTCATACTACAAGAGGTTGTTGCAAGAAGTAGTTCTTGCTTTCAAACAGGTTGCTGACCCCTGCTGTCTGTCATACTACAAGAGGTTGTTGCAAGAAGTAGTTCTTGCTTTCAAACAGGTTGCTGATCCCTGCTGTCTGTCATACTACAAGAGGTTGTTGCAAGAAGTAGGTGTTGCTTTCAAACAGGTTGCTGACCCCTGCTGTCTGTCATACTACAAGAGGTTGTTGCAAGAAGTAGTTCTTGCTTTCAAACAGGTTGCTGACCCCTGCTGTCTGTCATACTACAAGAGGTTGTTGCAAGAAGTAGTTCTTGCTTTCAAACAGGTTGCTGACCCCTGCTGTCTGTCATACTACAAGAGGTTGTTGCAAGAAGTAGTTCTTGCTTTCAAACAGGTTGCTGACCCCTGCTGTCTGTCATACTACAAGAGGTTGTTGCAAGAAGTAGTTCTTGCTTTCAAACAGGTTGCTGACCCCTGCTGTTTGTCATACTACAAGAGGTTGTTGCAAGAAGTAGTTCTTGCTTTCAAACAGGTTGCTGACCCCTGCTGTCTGTCATACTACAAGAGGTTGTTGCAAGAAGTAGGTGTTGCTTTCAAACAGGTTGCTGACCCCTGCTGTCTGTCATACTACAAGAGGTTGTTGCAAGAAGTAGTTCTTGCTTTCAAACAGGTTGCTGACCCCTGCTGTCTGTCATACTACAAGAGGTTGTTGCAAGAAGTAGGTGTTGCTTTCAAACAGGTTGCTGACCCCTGCTGTCTGTCATACTACAAGAGGTTGTTGCAAGAAGTAGTTCTTGCTTTCAAACAGGTTGCTGACCCCTGCTGTCTGTCATACTACAAGAGGCTGTTGCAAGAAGTAGTTGTTGCTTTCAAACAGGTTGCTGACCCCTGCTGTCTGTCATACTACAAGAGGTTGTTGCAAGAAGTAGTTCTTGCTTTCAAACAGGTTGC
>NC_084626.1:54147817-54247817 GCF_033978795.1 Nerophis ophidion
GTACCAGAGTGTCTCCACATTTGACCGGCGATGCTAAGACAGACATGGCACAGAGATGTATGGATAACCTGCAGATGCATTTGCAACCATTAAGTCAACCAAATCACAAAGGTGAGTTTTGTTGAGGTTGACTGCCAGCTAATCGATGCTAACATGCTATTTACCGGCGGTGCTAAAGCAGACATGGTACAGAGATGTATGGATAACCTGCAGATGCATTTGCAACTATATTACGTTTCCTTCCACCCACATTTAATGCGAAACAAACACTTACCAATCGACGGATTTAAGTTGCGCCAGTGTCAAAAGATGCGAAAGTCCTGATCGTTTGGTCCGCACATTTTACCGGCGATGCTAACGCAGCTATTCGGCCATGCTATGGCTATGAATAGCGTCAATAGCTATTCGCTCAATAGCTTCAGTTTCTTCTTCAATATTTTCATACTCCAACCATCTGTTTCAATACATGCGTAATCTGTTGAATCGCTTAAGTCGCTGAAATCCGAGTTTGAATCCGAGCTAATGTCGCTATATCTTGCTGTGGTATTCCCATTGTTTGTTTACATTGGCAGCACTGTGTGATGTCACAGGGAAATGGCCAGTGTCTTCGCAGAGAGCGAAAATAAGGCACTTTAAAGTTTTATTTAGAGGATATTCCGAGACCGGTAAAATTTTGAAAAAACTTAAAAAAATACAACAAGCCACTGGGAAATGATTTTTATTGTTTTTAACCCTTTTGAAATTGTGATAATGTTCCCCTTTAACTTGATGAATTTTTGCCTATTACAGATTAGTGTAGTGTCATATACTGTATATAAATATACATACTGTATATATATATATACATACAAACATTAATTTATCTATCTAAAGACAGATATAGGTGTGTGTGTGTGTGTGTGTGTGTGTGTGTGTGTGTGTGTGTGTGTGTGTGTGTGTGTGTGTGTGTGTGTGTGTATATATATATATATATGTAGATTCATTTATTCATTCGCACCTGTCACTTTTCTTTTAGACAAGATCTAAATGGTTTAGTGTTCCTGTTAATGATATCCATTATCTGAATTAAACCAAAAGTATCGATATTTCGATTTGAAAATCGATACTAGAACATGAACGGTATCAGCGGTATGGGTATTTCAGTATCGATCCACACATCACTGCCATCCAGCTGGGACGCCTAAGAAAACGCCCGATTATAACTTAAGGAAAATATGTGTAAAACATGAAATGTATCCTAATATCATTGTCAAATTGTTTTAGATAAGAGCCATGACCCCATTTAGTTTTCCCGCCCTTACCTCTAAACCAGTTATTTGAAATGCATGTTTTCTTAACAACAAAAAACTAAACTACAGGCAAACTTTGAAAAAAAACTTGTTAAAACTTAGGAAAAACAACAAATTAATGCATTCAAACTCATATTAGTCAGCATCAGGAGCACCTCAACAAATCTTCTGGGAGAAAAATTCCGCTTGTTGGTTCTCCCAGGAGTCCGATGCCACTCCTAACGGTTCAAGGACAACTTTACTTTGACTTTGACTTTGTGTGCAGCTCTTTGGCAGAAAGCACTCGGTTTTGATGGTGGATCTTTTACCTCCCACAATGCTGACAAGAGATTTCAAGGCAATGAGTCACAACCTGGGCTTCGCGGGGGAAGAGGGGTTAGTGCGTCTGCCTCACAACACCAAGGTCCTGAGTAGTCCTGGGTTCAATCCCAGGCTCGGGATCTTTCTGTGTGGAGTTTGCATGTTCTCCCCGTGACTGCGTGGGTTCCCTCCGGGTACTCCGGCTTCCTCCCACCTCCAAAGACATGCACCTGGGGATAGGCCCCTCCCACCTCCAAAGACATGCACCTGGGGATAGGCCCCTCCCACCTCCAAAGACATGCACCTGGGGATAGGCCCCTCCCACCTCCAAAGACATGCACCTGGGGATAAGCCCCTCCCACCTCCAAAGATATGCACCTGGGGATAGGCCCCTCCCACCTCCAAAGACATGCACCTGGGGATAGGCCCCTCCCACTTCCAAAGACATGCACCTGGGGATAGGTTGATTGGCAACACTAAATGGTCCCTAGTGTGTGAATGTTGTCTGTCTATCTGTGTTGGCCCTGTGATGAGGTGGCAACTTGTCCAGGGTGTACGCTGCCTTCCGCCCGATTTTTACTGAGATAGGCGCCATCGTCCCCGTGACGGTAGAAAATGGATGGGATGGAGTCACAACTTGGAAGGCAGCTGTCAGGTAGCTTAGTAGCACCACCAACTGGCAGCTGAATAATTGCCTCTAACGGACTGACCTAAGTTTATGGAGGTTAAGGAACACATATATAAGTTTATGGAGGTTAAGGAACACATATATAAGTTTATGGAGGTTAAGGAACACATATATAAGTTTATGGAGGTTAAGGAACACATATATAAGTTTATGGAGGTTAAGGAACACATATATAAGTTTATGGAGGTTAAGGAACACATATATAAGTTTATGGAGGTTAAGGAACACATATATAAGTTTATGGAGGTTAAGGAACACATATATAAGATACAGACTACACTATTATATTTTGCTGACTGTACAATCACTGATGCAAGTGTCATAGTGACCCAGTTTTTCAGTTAATCACCAACACCTAGGATAGGAAGGACGTGCAGATTGCCTGCCGTGGTGCTCTACTGAGCCACATGATAAGTCAAGAATTAGGCCAACTCCCCAGATGTCGACGGGCCACTGGAACATAAGTCCACTATGGGATGCCCTCGACGTAAACAAACGTCAAGTGAGATTATGCTGCCTGACCACGGGGTTAGTTGCTTCGGGGCATGAAGAGGCGGATTATAGTAAAAGCGTGTACGCCTGTGGAGACGTACCAGAGATCACCGACTGGTTCCAGCTGTCCTGGTCACTGAAGTACTCGTCCAGACGCCGGTTCTCCTTGTTCTCGTCGGACTGCTTCTTGCGCTCCGGCTCACAACCGGGTCCCCTCTCAGTGCTGGAGGCGCGTGACAGGCGACTGTCGAGTCTGCGCTTGGGAGATGCACGAACCTCCGTCATCTGGAAGCTGACATACAAAGTCAAGAGAAGAAATACTTATTAGTACACTACATTCTTTACATTGCACTGTTTGGCAAGTAACAGACAATCAAGAGAAGAAATACTTACTAGTACACTACATTCTTTACATTGCACTGTTTGGCAAATAACAGACAATTACCATATTTTTCGTACTTAAGCATGCACTTAAAATCCTTTCATTTTCGAAAAACTCAACAGTGTGTAATGTGCGGAATAATTCTGGTTGTGCGACCTCTAAGTTATTTTATTTGGTACACGGTGAAGCGACCGGAATGAGAATCAGCACCTCCAGATCCCAGTCCATGGTTCTCACCCGGAAAAGGGTGGAGTGCCATCTCCGGGTTGGGGAGGAGACCCTGCCCCAAGTGGAGGAGTTCAAGTACCTAGGAGTCTTGTTCACGAGTGAGGGAAGAGTGGATGGTGAGGTGGACAGGCGGATCGGTGCGGCGTCTTCAGTAATGCGGACGTTGTACCGATCCGTTGTGGTGAAGAAGGAGCTGAGCCGGAAGGCAAAGCTCTCAATTTACCGGTCGATCTACGTTCCCATCCTCACCTATGGTCATGAGCTTTGGGTCATGACCGAAAGGATAAGATCACGGGTACAAGCGGCCCAAATGAGTTTCCTCCGCCGGGTGAGAAGCTCTGCCATCCGGGAGGAACTCAAAGTAAAGCCGCTGCTCCTCCACATCGAGAGGAGCCAGATGAGGTGGTTCGGGCATCTGGTCAGGATGCCACCCGAACGCCTCCCTAGGGAGGTGTTTAGGGCACGTCCAACCGGTAGGAGGCCACGGGGAAGACCCAGGACACGTTGGGAAGACTATGTCTCCCAGCTGGCCTGGGAACGCCTCGGGATCCCCCGGGAAGAGCTAGACGAAGGGGCTGGTGATAGGGAAGTCTGGACTTCCCTGCTTAGGCTGCTGCCCCCGCGACCCGACCTCGGATAAGCGGAAGAAGATGGATGGATGGACATGGTGAGATAAGTGTGACCAGTAGATGGCAGTCACACATTAGAGATACGTGTCGACTTCAAAATGATTCAAGTAAACAATACCAAAATGTTCTATGTTCCATTGAAAATATAGAACATTACACACGGCACTCAAACATTTATCAAAATGTTTTAGTAGAACTTTGGTGAGCTATGGAGCCACACCGCTTGCTGGGTTGTACTGTGCTTCAACATAAGAGTATTATTATGCTGTGTGTGTCTAAGGTAAGACGTATTATCTGGCCTTTTTTTTAACTATATTATGCAGAAGAAACTTTTGTTACCTTCTGCACTGCAAAAAGTCAGTGTTCAAAAACAAGAAAAGAAAAAATACAAAAATTAGGGGAATTTATTTGAACTAAGCAAAATGATCTGCCAATAGAACACGAAAATTTGGCTTGTCAAGACTTTCCAAAACAGGTCAAATTAGCGAACCTCAATGAACCCAAAAATACATTAAAATGATTATATTCTCACTAACAACAAGTGCACTCTTCTTGGCAGAGAACAAATATAGACACCTTTTTGTTCAATATGTTGAAAAATATTCTCAAGTAAATGCAGGTGCCATTAAATTGACTTAATGATATGCGCTCGGCATCATGACTTTTTTTTTTCATGCTTAAATGAAGAAATTATTACTTTAAAAAAGTAGTTTTATATTTGTGAGTGTAGATGACAGTTTTGCAACAGTTGATATTTTAGTTTCAAGCATGTTTCACTCCATATAGGTCATAAAATCTCAGCTACAAGTTGTAATATCTTACTGACATCATTTTGGACCAAAACCCTCAAAACAGGGGTGTGTCAAACTCAAATACAGAGTGGGACAACATTTTAAAGTGAACAAAGTCGCGGGCCAAAGTTGAACAAATGAACCTTTTAATAAGGACCCAAACAAGTTTTGCATTAAATATTGAACAGGCAAAGCTTATATAACTTTAGTGAATTGCAAAATCCAGTTTCAAATAATAATAACAATAATAATTAAATATCAATGGCATATCAAATAAAATTTGAATAAAAATGTTATGCCTTTTTTTCTATTTGTAATCTTCTGAGGTAAAAGTTTAATTTTTTTCCACAGGCTAATAATACATTGGAAAATAAAACAACAATAATGAATGAACCAAACATTCCAGCTTTGAAGAAGCAAGAGAAAATGCATGAACAAAACATTAATTATTGGTCAGTTTACTGGAAGTTTCCCAGAAGAGTTAGTGCTGCAAGGGCTTCTGTTGTGTTACGGTGCGGATGTTCACCCGAAATGTGTTTGTCATTCTTGTTTGGTGTGGGTTCACAGTGTGGCGCATATTTGTAACAGTGCTAAAGTTGTTTATACGGCCACCCTCAGTGTGACCTGTATGGCTGTTGACCAAATATGCTTTGCATTCACTTGTGTGAGTGTATAAGCCGCATATATTATGTGACTGGGCCGGCACGCTGTTAGTATGGAGGAAAAGCGGAGGTGACGACAGGTTGTAGAGAACACTAAAGGCACGCCCCCAATATAATTGTCCAGGTGGAAATCGGTAGAAATTCGTGAGAATGGTTGCCCCGGGAGATTTTCGGGAGGGGCACTGAACTTCTGGAGTCTACTGGGAAAATTAAATGGGTTGGCAAGTATGAGTATTAGCGGTGAATGCAGTGTTACAGCGGCACCGACGCGGGCCAGCTCTAATGCTACATTGATATTGCCTCAAGGGCCAAATTAAATTACACGGGGCCAGCTCTAATGCTAAATTGATATTGCCTCAAGGGCCAAATGAAATTACACAGGGCCAGCTCTGATGCTAAATTGATATTGCCTCTAGGGCCAAATCAAATTACACGGGGCCAGCTCTAATGCTAAATTGATATTGCCTCAAGGGTCAAATTAAATTACACGGGGCCAGCTCTAATGCTAAATTGATATTGCCTCAAGGGCCAAATTAAATTACACGGGGCCAGCTCTAATGCTAAATTGATATTGCCTCAAGGGCCAAATTAAATTACACGGGGCCAGCTCTAATGCTAAATTGATATTGCCTCAAGGGCCAAATGAAATTATACGGCGGGCCAGCTCTAATGCTAAATTGATATTGCCTCAAGGGCCAAATTAAATTACACGGGGCCAGCTCTAATGCTAAATTGATATTGCCTCAAGGGCCAAATTAAATTACACGGCGGGCCAGAGTTTGAGACCCATGCCTTAAAACAAGTAAAACACTCCAACATAAAATGTGCTCAGTGAGAAGAATTATCCTATCAGACAGAAAATAAGCAAATATCACCCTTATTTGAGTTATTAAATCTTACTAAGATTTAATTTTTTCAGTGTGGTACCTGCTGATCTGTATTTGGGATCTGCATAAGTCCTAAAAATTTGCGCGTGTCTGATTTTTTTCGTCCATGGCGACACCGTAGCTGATAAGCTTCTTCTTAATAATAATTTTACCCCTTTAATGCGCCCCATAATAATTTTACCCCTTTAATGTGCCCCATAATCCGGTGCACCTTTTGCATGAAAATAAAGTTGACTAGAGCCGCTCATCTGCAGTGCGCCTTATAATCCGCTGCGCCCTATGGTCCGGAAGATACGATAAATAAATGAAAACATTGCATTTTTTATGCTTGACCAACAAGTACCTTCACATTTACACACTGCATATGATTTGCCACTTGCCGAGATTGAACATTTTATATAAAAAAACAATCAAATCCCTCATTTTACGAGCTATATTTACTTGTCTTTAGTTGTTTACTTTACATCATAATCTTAATGTTAGCATGAATACTTATATTTTGTCTATTCTAGTTTCTTATGTGGGTTTATTGTTAGGCAGTTTCATTAACGTCCTCCCAGCGCGGTAACAACACACAACAACAGCAGTCACATTTTTGTCTACCGTAAAGCAGTTCGTTTTGTGGCGACTTGTCCTGGGTGTACGCCACCTTCCGCCCGATTGTAGCTGAGATAGGCACCGGCGCCCCCCGCGAACCCAATAGGGAATAAGCGGTAGTAAATGGATGGAGGTTGTAAAAATAATTTTTAAAACAAATTAAAAGACTGTATTTTACAGTAAAAATAAGCTCCCAGTTTTTTCTGTTAAAAACAGTGGTAAAATCAACAGATTTTTTTTTTTTTTTTACTCTTTACGTTAAAATGTTTTTAAATATTTATATTCATGGGCAAATGTATAAATTATTTACTGCTACAAGCGCCCCTTTGATGGCAGCCATGACGGCGATGTGGCCCTCAATGAAAACAAGTTTGACACCCCTGCTGTAGACCAGTGGTTCTCAAATGGGGGTCCGTGTACCCCTGGGGGTACTTGAAGGTATGCCAAGGGGTATGTGAGATTTTTTTTGAAATATTCTAAAAATAGCAACAATTCAAAAATCCTTTATAAATATATTTATTGAATAATACTTCAACAAAGTATGAATGTAAGTTCATAAAGTGTGCAAAAAAAGTGCAACAATGCAATATTCAGTGTTGACAGCTAGATTTTTTGTGGACATGTTCCATAAATATTAAAGTCCTACTGAAAGCCACTACTAGCCACCACACAGTCTGATAGTTTATATATCAATGATGAAATATTAACATTGCAACACATGACAATACACCCGCTTTACTTTACTAAATTACAATTTTAAATTATGCGCTGAGGTATCGACTAAAACGTCGCGGTATGATGACGTGTGCGCGTGACGTCATGGACTGTAGACGACATGTTAGCGCAGCACCAATTGTGGCTAAAAGTCGTCTCTTTTCATCACATAATTACACAGTATTTTGGACATCTGTGTTGATGAATCTTTTGCAATTTGTTCAATTAATAATGGAGAAGTCAAAGAAGAAAGATGGAGTTGGGAAGCTTTAGCCATTAGCCACACAAACACACGGTGATTCCTTGTTTAAACTTCCCGGAGGTGAAGCTTTACTATGGATCAGAGCGGTCAAGCAAACATGGATCCCGACCAATTGTCAACCGGCAGGTTTCGGTGAGAAAATTGTGGTAAAAAGTTGCCTCTTACTAAAGATCAGCTGAGCTTGCAGCTGCCATCGACTTCCCTCAGAGACTGGTGTCAACACACCCGTGGACACACCCCTCCGACTATCAGGTACTATTTAACTCACTAAAACACTAGCAACACAATAGAAGGATAAGGGATTTCCCAGAATTATCCTAATAAATGTGTCTAAAAACATCCGAATCCATCCCAATGCAATCGCCTTTTTTTTTTCTAGTCCTTCACTCTCACTTTCCTCATCCACAAATCTTTTATCCTCGCTCAAATTAATGGGGAAATTGTCGCTTTCTTGGTCTGAATGGCTCTCGCTGCTGGAGGCTCCCATTATAAACAATGTTCAGATGTGAGGAGCCCTCACCCTTGTGATGTCATCGTCTGCTACTTCCGCTACAGGCAAGGCTTTTTTATCAGCACTAAAAGTTGCAAACTTTATCGTGGATGTTCTCTATTAAATCCTTTCAGCAAAAATATGGCAATATGGTGAAATGATGAAGTATGAGAGATAGAATGGAGCTGCTATCCCCGTTTAAATAAGAACATCTCCTTTCAGTCGGCCTTTAACCTGCCTGACCTGCAGTACATATTTAAATGATGTGTGTTAGAAGCAAACAGTAGCCAACCTGTCCTTTCGATGCTTAGTGGCCAGGGCACGATGAAGTTCCTCAATTATGCAACTGGGGGGCAGCTGAGGATGTAGTCCGCCAAGGTGGGGGGAGCCGGTGGGAGTCAACATGCGGCCTCTCAGCAGGGAGCCATGCGGGTCTTTGGGAAGCGTGAAGTTCCTGGGTAAGGTGGCCGGGGACTTTTTCACTCTGAGCGGAGGTGCACCTGGTTGGGGAAGAGAGCCTGCATGAGAGTCAAGAAGGAACCAGCAGCCAAAACCCAGTATGACTCCGCTCATGGTACCATCGAGACTGCCCAGTCTGGTGAGCACTCGGACTGGCAGGTTGGGTCCTGGTGGGGTGCTGGCTCGTCTCTGAGGATGGCTCACCTCCTTTCTGCTCTCGGGGGCCTCCACCCTCCCCACCTGCAAGTTCTCGTCACAGGAGTCCCCCGGCACGCCCTGGTCTGCGATGTCACTCTCGGCGGGCTCTGCTGGCCTTTTGGAATCCTCCGTCTTGTCGACATCTTCTACTAAATGAATACAGCAGACTTGTTTATGGGAAGTCTGTAGCGCCACCTAGAGGCAGGTCGCGTCATTAACTACATTGGAAATAATACATTACAAACACACTAAAATGTCATCCATTTATTTACAAACCCTGTTTCCATATGAGTTGGGAAATTGTGTTAGATGTAAATATAAACAGAATACAATGATTTGCAAATCCTTTTCAAGCCATATTCAGTTGAATATGCTACAAAGACAACATATTTCATGTTCAAACTCATAAACTTTATTTTTTTGCAAATCATTAATTTTAGAATTTGATGCCAGCAACACGTGACAAAGAAGTTGGGAAAGGTGGCAATAAATACTGATAAAGTTGAGGAATTCTCATCAAACACTTATTTGGAACATCCCACAGGTGTGCAGGCTAATTGGGAACAGGTGGGTGCCATGATTGGCTATAAAAACAGCTTCCATGAAATGCTAAGTCATTCACAAACAAGGATGGGGTGAGGGTCACCACTTTGTAAGCAAATTGTCAAACAGTTTTAGAACAACATTTCTCAACGAGCTATTGCAAGGAATTTAGGGATTTCACTTTTTGAAACCGATAATTTCCTATATTATATTTTAAAGCATTAATCAGCCGATAATATTGCCAGCCTGATATTATCTGACATCTCTAGTTATATCTTAAAAAAAAAAAAATTTTATTAAAAGAGTGTAAAAATCTACTCCATTCAAAATATTTTTTCACAATCACTTTTATATTTGCAATCCAAACCTTTCAAAATAAGCCAAAATTTGCCCTCATTCAAGTAAAAAAACAGTAGCTTAATGGGACTCTAGAGCAGTGGTTCTCAAATGGGGGTACACGTACCCCTGGGGGTACTTGAAGGTATGCCAAGGGGTACATGAGATTTTTTTTTTAATATTCTAAAAATTACAACAATTCAAATTTCCTTTATAAATATGTTTATTGAATAATACTTCAACAAAATATAAATGTAAGTTCATAAACTGAAAAGAAATGCAACAATGCAATATTCAGTGTTGACAGCTAGATTTTTTGTGGACATGTTCCATAAATATGTTAAAGATTTCTTTTTTTGTGAAGAAATGTTTAGAATTAAGTTCATGCATCCGTGTGTAAAGGATATCACCACATGGGCTCAGGAACACTTCATAAAACCACTGTCAGTAACTACATTTGGTCGCTACATCTGTAAGTGCAAGTTAAAACTCTACTATGCAAAGCAAAACCCATTTATCAACAACACCCAGAAATGCTGCCGGCTTGGCTGGGCTCGAGCGCATCTAAGATGGACTGATGCAAAGTGGAAAGGTGTTCTGTGGTCTGACAAGTCCACATTTCAAATTATGTTTGGAAACTGTGGACGTGGTGTCCTCCAGAACAAAGAGGAAAATAATCAGATTGTTATAGGCGCAAAGTCGAAAAGCCAGCATGTGTGATGGTATGGGGGTGTATTATTGCCCAAGGCATGGGTAACTTACACATGTGTGATGGTATGGGGGTGTATTAGTGCCCAAGGCATGGGTAACTTACACATGTGTGATGGTATGGGGGTGTATTAGTCCCCAAGACATGGGTAACTTACACATGTGTGATGGTATGGGGGTGTATTAGTGCCCAAGACATGGGTAACTTACACATGTGTGATGGTATGGGGGTGTATTAGTGCCCAAGGCATGGGTAACTTACACATCTGTGAAGGCACCATTAATGCTGAAAGGTCCATACAGGTTTTGGAACAACATATGTTGTCATCCAAGCAACATTATCATGAACGCCCCTGCTTATTTCAGCAAGACAATGCCTTTCCTGGCCCGCCTGCAGGCCAGACCTGTCTCCCATGGAAAATGTGTGGTGCATTATGAAGCGTAAAATAGGACAGCGGAGACCCCGGACTGTTGAAGGACTGAAGCTCTACATAAAACAAGAATGGGAAAGAATTCCACTTTCAAAGCTTCAACAATTAGTTTCCTCAGTTCCCAAACATTTATTGAGTGTTGTTAAAAGAAAAGGTGATGTAACACAGTGGTGAACATGCCCTTTCCCAACTACTTAGGCACGTGTTGCAGCCATGAAATTCTAAGTTAATGATTATTTGAACATGAAATATGTTGTCTTTGTAGCATATTCAACTGAATATGGCTTGAAAAGGATTTGCAAATCATTGTATTCTGTTTATATTTACATCTAACACAATTTCCCAACTCATATGGAAACAGTGTTTTTAATTGGATTTACATTGTTTTTAGTAAGAAAATTAGATTAGATTTTCAAACAGGTGCACCTTTTTGGAACATATGACTTCATGACAACCGAGGTAACAATTGCTGACCTCTGGCATACCTGTTGATGTTTGTAAAAGACTGTCCACGTCTTCAGTGGTGCCGGCCAGCAGCACCATGGGCTCCTCGTCTCTTTCCTCGCCGTCCGAGTGAGTTGGGGTATCCTGGTCTTCGCTGTTGCCGCCACAAGCAAGATCTGACTCTGCAGGACGCAGAGATTAGTTTCTTTAAAGCGTGATGGCATCATGTGGCAAAACAAGGCAACTGTAATAATGTTGGCGTGTGTGCGTGTTGTTTCATCACGACACCTGTCTCCAGCTCCTCTTGGATGAGGTCATCTTGCTGCGGTCCTAAAGCCGGCTTCTTCTCCACCGCTGCAAAATAAAAGGGAAAAATAACCCCGTTGCGGATCGGGTTTAGAAAAACGGGACCAAAAAAACTCGCACTCACCTGCGGACGGCTTCAGTTTCTCGTTTTTCTTTTTCCTCCATTTCCAGGGCTTGAAAATGCGTCCCAGGCTTGCCAGCTTGCTGCTGCGGCGTACGGGTGGCGTGCGGACCCCTGAGAGCTGGCAGCCGGACTTCAGCAGCCTCTGTTGCTCCATCACGTCTTTCAGATAAGAGCAGACACTTGAGGTCCAAAACAGGACTGAGGCGATTTTGTATTCTCACCACCTCTCACACAATTGGCTAAGACCTGGTCACATGACCGCCGCGTATGTGGGTCACAGTCGTTAGATGCAGAATTGATGCTCCTCTAAATTTGGAGGAGAAGTGACGGATGGGGGGGGGTGAGACAGTTGGACAGAGAACTGTATTGTTTATGTGTGACTCACATGGTCCCGGGGTGTCAAACCAGTCCCAAGGACCAAACCAGTAGACAATGTAACATTCTTAGTGCCTTGAATGTCACATCATCAATGAAATAATCTGTCTCGGACAGCACAAGGTCCTTGAACGCCACTGCCGGATGCTGCCTTTGCAAACATCTTGTGGACTTGATCACTCACTTGTCAAAACTGCACCGGCCCTAAATGCTGCAAACTGGGGGGAAAAACAGTATTTAGTCAGCCACCCATTGTGCAAGTTAAAATGATAAATAGGTTGTACTTGTACGGCGCTTTTCTACCTTCAAGGTACTCAAAGCACGTTGACACTACTTCCACATTCACACACACATTCACACACTGATGGAGGGAGCTGCCATGCAAGGCGCCAACCAGCACCCATCAGGAGCAAGGGTGAAGTGTCTTGCTCAGGACACAACGGACGTGACGAGGTTGTTACTAGGTGGGATTTGAACCAGGGACCCTCGGGTTGTGCACGGCCACTCTCCCACTGCGCCACTGCGCCACGCCGTCCCTAAGTTCTCCCACTTCAAATGATGACAGAGGTCTGTCATTTTCATCATAGGTACACTTCAACTGTGACAGACAGAATGTGGCAAACACTTTAATTCACATTGTAATAATTTTAAAGAATTTATTTGTAAATGATGGTGGAAAATAAGTATTTGGTCAAGCATTCAAAGCTCTCACTGATGGAAGGAGGTTTTGGCTCCAAATCTCAGGATACATGGCCCCATTCATTCTTTCCTTAACACGGATCAATCGTCCTGTCCCCTTAGCAGAAAAACAGCCCCAAAGCATGATGTTTCCACCCCCATGCTTCACAGTAGGTATGGTGTTCTTGGGATGCAACTCAGTATTCTTCTTCCTCCAAACACCACCAGTTGAGTTGATACCAAAATGGATACATGGATGATACAGCAGAGGATTGGGAGAATGTCATGTGGTCAGATGAAACCAAAATAGAACTTTTTGCTATAAACTCAACTCCTCGTGTTTTAAATTATATTTGAAAACTGTGGATGTTGTGTCTTCCGGAACAAAGACGACAATAACCATCCAGGTTGTTATAGGCGCAAAGTGTAAAAGCCAGCATGTGTGATGGTATGGGGGTGTATTAGTGCCCGAGGCATGGGTAACTTACACATGTGTGATGGTATGGGGGTGTATTAGTGCCCAAGGCATGGGTAACTTACACATGTGTGATGGTATGGGGGTGTATTAGTGCCCAAGGCATGGGTAACTTACACATGTGTGATGGTATGGGGGTGTATTAGTGCCCAAGACATGGGTAACTTACACATGTGTGATGGTATGGGGGTGTATTAGTGCCCAAGGCATGGGTAACTTACACATGTGTGATGGTATGGGGGTGTATTAGTGCCCAAGGCATGGGTAACTTACACATGTGTGATGCTATGGGGGTGTATTAGTGCCCAAGGCATGGGTAACTTACACATGTGTGATGGTATGGGGGTGTATTAGTGCCCAAGGCATGGGTAACTTACACATGTGTGATGGTATGGGGGTGTATTAGTGCCCAAGGCATGGGTAACTTACACATGTGTGATGGTATGGGGGTGTATTAGTGCCCAAGGCATGGGTAACTTACACATGTGTGATGGTATGGTGGTGTATTAGTGCCCAAGGCATGGGTAACTTACACATGTGTGATGGTATGGGGGTGTATTAGTGCCCAAGGCATGGGTAACTTACACATGTGTGATGGTATGGGGGTGTATTAGTGCCCAAGGCATGGGTAACTTACACATGTGTGATGGTATGGGGGTGTATTAGTGCCCAAGGCATGGGTAACTTACACATGTGTGATGGTATGGGGGTGTATTAGTGCCCAAGGCATGGGTAACTTACACATGTGTGATGGTATGGGGGTGTATTAGTGCCCAAGGCATGGGTAACTTACACATGTGTGATGGTATGGGGGTGTATTAGTGCCCAAGGCATGGGTAACTTACACATGTGTGATGGTATGGGGGTGTATTAGTGCCCAAGGCATGGGTAACTTACACATGTGTGATGGTATGGGGGTGTATTAGTGCCCAAGACATGGGTAACTTACACATGTGTGATGGTATGGGGGTGTATTAGTGCCCAAGGCATGGGTAACTTACACATGTGTGATGGTATGGGGGTGTATTAGTGCCCAAGGCATGGGTAACTTACACATGTGTGATGGTATGGGGGTGTATTAGTGCCCGAGGCATGGGTAACTTACACATGTGTGATGGTATGGGGGTGTATTAGTGCCCAAGGCATGGGTAACTTACACATGTGTGATGGTATGGGGGTGTATTAGTGCCCAAGGCATGGGTAACTTACACATGTGTGATGGTATGGGGGTGTATTAGTGCCCAAGGCATGGGTAACTTACACATGTGTGATGGTATGGGGGTGTATTAGTGCCCAAGGCATGGGTAACTTACACATGTGTGATGGTATGGGGGTGTATTAGTGCCCAAGACATGGGTAACTTACACATGTGTGATGGTATGGGGGTGTATTAGTGCCCAAGGCATGGGTAACTTACACATGTGTGATGGTATGGGGGTATATTAGTGCCCAAGGCATGGGTAACTTACACATGTGTGATGGTATGGGGGTGTATTAGTGCCCAAGGCATGGGTAACTTACACATGTGTGATGGTATGGGGGTGTATTAGTGCCCAAGGCATGGGTAACTTACACATGTGTGATGGTATGGGGGTGTATTAGTGCCCAAGGCATGGGTAACTTACACATGTGTGATGGTATGGGGGTGTATTAGTGCCCAAGGCATGGGTAACTTACACATGTGTGATGGTATGGGGGTGTATTAGTGCCCAAGACATGGGTAACTTACACATGTGTGATGGTATGGGGGTGTATTAGTGCCCGAGGCATGGGTAACTTACACATGTGTGATGGTATGGGGGTATATTAGTGCCCGAGGCATGGGTAACTTACACATGTGTGATGGTATGGGGGTGTATTAGTGCCCGAGGCATGGGTAACTTACACATGTGTGATGGTATGGGGGTGTATTAGTGCCCAAGGCATGGGTAACTTACACATGTGTGATGGTATGGGGGTGTATTAGTGCCCAAGGCATGGGTAACTTACACATGTGTGATGGTATGGGGGTGTATTAGTGCCCAAGGCATGGGTAACTTACACATGTGTGATGGTATGGGGGTGTATTAGTGCCCAAGGCATGGGTAACTTACACATGTGTGATGGTATGGGGGTGTATTAGTGCCCAAGGCATGGGTAACTTACACATGTGTGATGGTATGGGGGTGTATTAGTGAACAAGACATGGGTAACTTACACATGTGTGATGGTATGGGGGTGTATTAGTGCCCAAGGCATGGGTAACTTACACATGTGTGATGGTATGGGGGTGTATTAGTGAACAAGACATGGGTAACTTACACATGTGTGATGGTATGGGGGTGTATTAGTGAACAAGACATGGGTAACTTACACATGTGTGATGGTATGGGGGTGTATTAGTGCCCAAGACATGGGTAACTTACACATGTGTGATGGTATGGGGGTGTATTAGTGAACAAGACATGGGTAACTTACACATGTGTGATGGTATGGGGGTGTATTAGTGCCCAAGGCATGGGTAACTTACACATGTGTGATGGTATGGGGGTGTATTAGTGCCCAAGACATGGGTAACTTACACATGTGTGATGGTATGGGGGTGTATTAGTGCCCAAGACATGGGTAACTTACACATGTGTGATGGTATGGGGGTGTATTAGTGCCCAAGGCATGGGTAACTTACACATGTGTGATGGTATGGGGGTGTATTAGTGCCCAAGACATGGGTAACTTACACATGTGTGATGGTATGGGGGTGTATTAGTGCCCAAGGCATGGGTAACTTACACATGTGTGATGGTATGGGGGTGTATTAGTGCCCGAGGCATGGGTAACTTACACATGTGTGATGGTATGGGGGTGTATTAGTGCCCGAGGCATGGGTAACTTACACATGTGTGATGGTATGGGGGTGTATTAGTGCCCAAGGCATGGGTAACTTACACATGTGTGATGGTATGGGGGTGTATTAGTGCCCAAGGCATGGGTAACTTACACATGTGTGATGGTATGGGGGTGTATTAGTGCCCAAGGCATGGGTAACTTACACATGTGTGATGGTATAGGGGTGTATTAGTGCCCAAGGCATGGGTAACTTACACATGTGTGATGGTATGGGGGTGTATTAGTGCCCAAGATATGGGTAACTTACACATGTGTGATGGTATGGGGGTGTATTAGTGCCCAAGGCATGGGTAACTTACACATGTGTGATGGTATGGGGGTATATTAGTGCCCAAGGCATGGGTAACTTACACATGTGTGATGGTATGGGGGTGTATTAGTGCCCAAGGCATGGGTAACTTACACATGTGTGATGGTATGGGGGTGTATTAGTGCCCAAGGCATGGGTAACTTACACATGTGTGATGGTATGGGGGTGTATTAGTGCCCAAGGCATGGGTAACTTACACATGTGTGATGGTATGGGGGTGTATTAGTGCCCAAGGCATGGGTAACTTACACATGTGTGATGGTATGGGGGTGTATTAGTGCCCAAGGCATGGGTAACTTACACATGTGTGATGGTATGGGGGTGTATTAGTGCCCAAGACATGGGTAACTTACACATGTGTGATGGTATGGGGGTGTATTAGTGCCCAAGGCATGGGTAACTTACACATGTGTGATGGTATGGGGGTGTATTAGTGCCCAAGGCATGGGTAACTTACACATGTGTGATGGTATGGGGGTGTATTAGTGCCCGAGGCATGGGTAACTTACACATGTGTGATGGTATGGGGGTGTATTAGTGCCCAAGGCATGGGTAACTTACACATGTGTGATGGTATGGGGGTGTATTAGTGCCCAAGGCATGGGTAACTTACACATGTGTGATGGTATGGGGGTGTATTAGTGCCCAAGGCATGGGTAACTTACACATGTGTGATGGTATGGGGGTGTATTAGTGCCCAAGGCATGGGTAACTTACACATGTGTGATGGTATGGGGGTGTATTAGTGAACAAGACATGGGTAACTTACACATGTGTGATGGTATGGGGGTGTATTAGTGAACAAGACATGGGTAACTTACACATGTGTGATGGTATGGGGGTGTATTAGTGAACAAGACATGGGTAACTTACACATGTGTGATGGTATGGGGGTGTATTAGTGCCCAAGGCATGGGTAACTTACACATGTGTGATGGTATGGGGGTGTATTAGTGAACAAGACATGGGTAACTTACACATGTGTGATGGTATGGGGGTGTATTAGTGAACAAGACATGGGTAACTTACACATGTGTGATGGTATGGGGGTGTATTAGTGCCCAAGACATGGGTAACTTACACATGTGTGATGGTATGGGGGTGTATTAGTGAACAAGACATGGGTAACTTACACATGTGTGATGGTATGGGGGTGTATCAGTGAACAAGACATGGGTAACTTACACATGTGTGATGGTATGGGGGTGTATTAGTGCCCAAGACATGGGTAACTTACACATGTGTGATGGTATGGGGGTGTATTAATGAACAAGACATGGGTAACTTACACATGTGTGATGGTATGGGGGTGTATCAGTGAACAAGACATGGGTAACTTACACATGTGTGATGGTATGGGGGTGTATTAGTGCCCAAGACATGGGTAACTTACACATGTGTGATGGTATGGGGGTGTATTAGTGAACAAGACATGGGTAACTTACACATGTGTGATGGTATGGGGGTGTATTAGTGAACAAGACATGGGTAACTTACACATGTGTGATGGTATGGGGGTGTATTAGTGCCCAAGACATGGGTAACTTACACATGTGTGATGGTATGGGGGTGTATTAGTGCCCAAGGCATGGGTAACTTACACATGTGTGATGGTATGGGGGTGTATTAGTGCCCAAGGCATGGGTAACTTACACATGTGTGATGGTATGGGGGTGTATTAGTGCCCAAGGCATGGGTAACTTACACATGTGTGATGGTATGGGGGTGTATTAGTGCCCAAGGCATGGGTAACTTACACATGTGTGATGGTATGGGGGTGTATTAGTGCCCAAGGCATGGGTAACTTACACATGTGTGATGGTATGGGGGTGTATTAGTGCCCAAGGCATGGGTAACTTACACATGTGTGATGGTATGGGGGTGTATTAGTGCCCAAGGCATGGGTAACTTACACATGTGTGATGGTATGGGGGTGTATTAGTGCCCAAGGCATGGGTAACTTACACATGTGTGATGGTATGGGGGTGTATTAGTGCCCAAGGCATGGGTAACTTACACATGTGTGATGGTATGGGGGTGTATTAGTGCCCAAGACATGGGTAACTTACACATGTGTGATGGTATGGGGGTGTATTAGTGCCCAAGGCATGGGTAACTTACACATGTGTGATGGTATGGGGGTGTATTAGTGCCCAAGGCATGGGTAACTTACACATGTGTGATGGTATGGGGGTGTATTAGTGCCCGAGGCATGGGTAACTTACACATGTGTGATGGTATGGGGGTGTATTAGTGCCCAAGGCATGGGTAACTTACACATGTGTGATGGTATGGGGGTGTATTAGTGCCCAAGGCATGGGTAACTTACACATGTGTGATGGTATGGGGGTGTATTAGTGCCCAAGGCATGGGTAACTTACACATGTGTGATGGTATGGGGTGTATTAGTGCCCAAGGCATGGGTAACTTACACATGTGTGATGGTATGGGGGTGTATTAGTGCCCAAGACATGGGTAACTTACACATGTGTGATGGTATGGGGGTGTATTAGTGCCCAAGGCATGGGTAACTTACACATGTGTGATGGTATGGGGGTGTATTAGTGCCCAAGACATGGGTAACTTACACATGTGTGATGGTATGGGGGTGTATTAGTGCCCAAGACATGGGTAACTTACACATGTGTGATGGTATGGGGGTGTATTAGTGCCCAAGGCATGGGTAACTTACACATGTGTGATGGTATGGGGGTATATTAGTGCCCGAGGCATGGGTAACTTACACATGTGTGATGGTATGGGGGTGTATTAGTGCCCGAGGCATGGGTAACTTACACATGTGTGATGGTATGGGGGTGTATTAGTGCCCAAGGCATGGGTAACTTACACATGTGTGATGGTATGGGGGTGTATTAGTGCCCAAGGCATGGGTAACTTACACATGTGTGATGGTATGGGGGTGTATTAGTGCCCAAGGCATGGGTAACTTACACATGTGTGATGGTATGGGGGTGTATTAGTGCCCAAGACATGGGTAACTTACACATGTGTGATGGTATGGGGGTGTATTAGTGCCCAAGGCATGGGTAACTTACACATGTGTGATGGTATGGGGGTATATTAGTGCCCAAGGCATGGGTAACTTACACATGTGTGATGGTATGGGGGTGTATTAGTGCCCGAGGCATGGGTAACTTACACATGTGTGATGGTATGGGGGTGTATTAGTGCCCAAGGCATGGGTAACTTACACATGTGTGATGGTATGGGGGTGTATTAGTGCCCAAGGCATGGGTAACTTACACATGTGTGATGGTATGGGGGTGTATTAGTGCCCAAGGCATGGGTAACTTACACATGTGTGATGGTATGGGGGTGTATTAGTGCCCAAGGCATGGGTAACTTACACATGTGTGATGGTATGGGGGTGTATTAGTGCCCAAGGCATGGGTAACTTACACATGTGTGATGGTATGGGGGTGTATTAGTGAACAAGACATGGGTAACTTACACATGTGTGATGGTATGGGGGTGTATTAGTGCCCAAGGCATGGGTAACTTACACATGTGTGATGGTATGGGGGTGTATTAGTGAACAAGACATGGGTAACTTACACATGTGTGATGGTATGGGGGTGTATTAGTGAACAAGACATGGGTAACTTACACATGTGTGATGGTATGGGGGTGTATTAGTGCCCAAGACATGGGTAACTTACACATGTGTGATGATATGGGGGTGTATTAGTGAACAAGACATGGGTAACTTACACATGTGTGATGGTATGGGGGTGTATTAGTGAACAAGACATGGGTAACTTACACATGTGTGATGGTATGGGGGTGTATTAGTGCCCAAGACATGGGTAACTTACACATGTGTGATGGTATGGGGGTGTATTAGTGCCCAAGGCATGGGTAACTTACACATGTGTGATGGTATGGGGGTGTATTAGTGCCCAAGACATGGGTAACTTACACATGTGTGATGGTATGGGGGTGTATTAGTGCCCAAGGCATGGGTAACTTACACATGTGTGGTGGTATGGGGGTGTATTAGTGCCCAAGGCATGGGTAACTTACACATGTGTGATGGTATGGGGGTGTATTAGTGCCCGAGGCATGGGTAACTTACACATGTGTGATGGTATGGGGGTGTATTAGTGCCCGAGGCATGGGTAACTTACACATGTGTGATGGTATGGGGGTGTATTAGTGCCCGAGGCATGGGTAACTTACACATGTGTGATGGTATGGGGGTGTATTAGTGCCCAAGGCATGGGTAACTTACACATGTGTGATGGTATGGGGGTGTATTAGTGCCCAAGGCATGGGTAACTTACACATGTGTGATGGTATGGGGGTGTATTAGTGCCCAAGGCATGGGTAACTTACACATGTGTGATGGTATGGGGGTGTATTAGTGCCCAAGGCATGGGTAACTTACACATGTGTGATGGTATGGGGGTGTATTAGTGCCCAAGACATGGGTAACTTACACATGTGTGATGGTATGGGGGTGTATTAGTGCCCAAGGCATGGGTAACTTACACATGTGTGATGGTATGGGGGTGTATTAGTGCCCAAGGCATGGGTAACTTACACATGTGTGATGGTATGGGGGTGTATTAGTGCCCGAGGCATGGGTAACTTACACATGTGTGATGGTATGGGGGTGTATTAGTGCCCAAGGCATGGGTAACTTACACATGTGTGATGGTATGGGGGTGTATTAGTGCCCAAGGCATGGGTAACTTACACATGTGTGATGGTATGGGGGTGTATTAGTGCCCAAGGCATGGGTAACTTACACATGTGTGATGGTATGGGGGTGTATTAGTGCCCAAGGCATGGGTAACTTACACATGTGTGATGGTATGGGGGTGTATTAGTGCCCAAGACATGGGTAACTTACACATGTGTGATGGTATGGGGGTGTATTAGTGCCCAAGGCATGGGTAACTTACACATGTGTGATGGTATGGGGGTGTATTAGTGCCCGAGGCATGGGTAACTTACACATGTGTGATGGTATGGGGGTGTATTAGTGCCCGAGGCATGGGTAACTTACACATGTGTGATGGTATGGGGGTGTATTAGTGCCCGAGGCATGGGTAACTTACACATGTGTGATGGTATGGGGGTGTATTAGTGCCCGAGGCATGGGTAACTTACACATGTGTGATGGTATGGGGGTGTATTAGTGCCCAAGGCATGGGTAACTTACACATGTGTGATGGCATGGGGGTGTATTAGTGCCCAAGGCATGGGTAACTTACACATGTGTGATGGTATGGGGGTGTATTAGTGCCCAAGGCATGGGTAACTTACACATGTGTGATGGTATGGGGGTGTATTAGTGCCCAAGGCATGGGTAACTTACACATGTGTGATGGTATGGGGGTGTATTAGTGCCCAAGACATGGGTAACTTACACATGTGTGATGGTATGGGGGTGTATTAGTGCCCAAGGCATGGGTAACTTACACATGTGTGATGGTATGGGGGTATATTAGTGCCCAAGGCATGGGTAACTTACACATGTGTGATGGTATGGGGGTGTATTAGTGCCCGAGGCATGGGTAACTTACACATGTGTGATGGTATGGGGGTGTATTAGTGCCCAAGGCATGGGTAACTTACACATGTGTGATGGTATGGGGGTGTATTAGTGCCCAAGGCATGGGTAACTTACACATGTGTGATGGTATGGGGGTGTATTAGTGCCCAAGACATGGGTAACTTACACATGTGTGATGGTATGGGGGTGTATTAGTGCCCAAGGCATGGGTAACTTACACATGTGTGATGGTATGGGGGTATATTAGTGCCCGAGGCATGGGTAACTTACACATGTGTGATGGTATGGGGGGTGTATTAGTGCCCGAGGCATGGGTAACTTACACATGTGTGATGGTATGGGGGTGTATTAGTGCCCAAGGCATGGGTAACTTACACATGTGTGATGGTATGGGGGTGTATTAGTGCCCAAGGCATGGGTAACTTACACATGTGTGATGGTATGGGGGTGTATTAGTGCCCAAGGCATGGGTAACTTACACATGTGTGATGGTATGGGGGTGTATTAGTGCCCAAGGCATGGGTAACTTACACATGTGTGATGGTATGGGGGTGTATTAGTGCCCAAGGCATGGGTAACTTACACATGTGTGATGGTATGGGGGTGTATTAGTGAACAAGACATGGGTAACTTACACATGTGTGATGGTATGGGGGTGTATTAGTGAACAAGACATGGGTAACTTACACATGTGTGATGGTATGGGGGTGTATTAGTGAACAAGACATGGGTAACTTACACATGTGTGATGGTATGGGGGTGTATTAGTGCCCAAGGCATGGGTAACTTACACATGTGTGATGGTATGGGGGTGTATTAGTGAACAAGACATGGGTAACTTACACATGTGTGATGGTATGGGGGTGTATTAGTGAACAAGACATGGGTAACTTACACATGTGTGATGGTATGGGGGTGTATTAGTGCCCAAGACATGGGTAACTTACACATGTGTGATGGTATGGGGGTGTATTAGTGCCCAAGGCATGGGTAACTTACACATGTGTGATGGTATGGGGGTGTATTAGTGCCCAAGACATGGGTAACTTACACATGTGTGATGGTATGGGGGTGTATTAGTGCCCAAGGCATGGGTAACTTACACATGTGTGATGGTATGGGGGTGTATTAGTGCCCAAGGCATGGGTAACTTACACATGTGTGATGGTATGGGGGTGTATTAGTGCCCAAGACATGGGTAACTTACACATGTGTGATGGTATGGGGGTGTATTAGTGCCCAAGGCATGGGTAACTTACACATGTGTGATGGATTATGGGGTGTATTAGTGCCCAAGGCATGGGTAACTTACACATGTGTGATGCTATGGGGGTGTATTAGTGCCCAAGGCATGGGTAACTTACACATGTGTGATGGTATGGGGGTGTATTAGTGCCCAAGGCATGGGTAACTTACACATGTGTGATGGTATGGGGGTGTATTAGTGCCCAAGACATGGGTAACTTACACATGTGTGATGGTATGGGGGTGTATTAGTGCCCAAGACATGGGTAACTTACACATGTGTGATGGTATGGGGGTGTATTAGTGCCCAAGACATGGGTAACTTACACATGTGTGATGGTATGGGGGTGTATTAGTGCCCAAGACATGGGTAACTTACACATGTGTGATGGTATGGGGGTGTATTAGTGCCCAAGGCATGGGTAACTTACACATCTGTGAAGGCACCATTAATGCTGAAAGGTACATACAGGTTTTGGAACAACATATGCTGCCGTCTAAGCGTTGTCTTTTTCATGGACGCCCCTGCTTATTTCAGAAAGACAATGCCAAGCCACATTCAGCAAGTGTTACAACAGCGTGGTTTCGTAGTAAAAGAGTGCGGGTACTTTCCTGGCCCGCCTGCAGTCCAGACCTGTCTCCCATGGAAAATGTGTGGTGCATTATGAAGTGTAAAATAGGACAGCGGAGACCCCGGACTGTTGAAGGACTGAAGCTCTACATAAAACAAGAATGGGAAAGAATTCCACTTTCAAAGCTTCAACAATTAGTTTCCTCAGTTCCCAAACGTTTATTGAGTGTTGTTAAAAGAAAAGGTGATGTAACACAGTGGTGAACATGCCCTTTCCCAACTACTTTGGCACGTGTTGCAGCCATGAAATTCTAAGTTAATTATTATTTGAAAAAATAAATAAAGTTTATGAGTTTGAACATGAAATATGTTGTCTTTGTAGCATATTCAACTGAATATGGCTTGAAAAGGATTTGCAAATCATTGTATTCTGTTTATATTTACATCTAACACAATTTCCCATCTCATATGGAAACGGGGTTTGAACTATTAATGATGATTTCAAAGAAAGTTATCCATCAAATTGCGCGATGTAAAAGTAGCAATAGATTTCAAGGTAAAAATGTGAAATTTACTGTGGTTTTTACAGCATTTTTTTTTTACTGTAATAAACTGGGGTAACGTTTTGGCATTTACACTAATACATTGAAATATTCTACACTTTTGTTGATTTGCTGTTAAAAAAATAAAATAAAAGACTGACAGCTCAGGTGCCAACTTTTTACGGTAAAATTGCATTATTTTTTGTTTACAGTAAGAAAAAATCAGATGTAAATTTGACAGTAAAATTCAGGCAACTGAGCTGCCTTTTTTTTAACCAAGAAAACAGCAGTACTGTTTTTCTATTTACAATAATATACATTCCATTTTAAGGTGAAATTATTGCAACTTACCATATTTTTTTTACAAACCCTGTTTCCACATGAGTTGGGGAATTGTGTTAGATGTAAATATAAACAGAATACAATGATTTGCAAATCCTTTTCAAGCCATATTCAATTGAATATGCTACAAAGATGGCGTAAAGCAGGGGTCAGCAACCTTTTTGAAAGCAAGAGCTACTTCTTGGCTACTGATTCATGCCAAGGGCTACCAGTTTGATACACACTTTAAAAAATAGCCAATTTGCTCAATTTACAAATCTATATATATGAAAAAATGGGTATTTCTGTCTGTCATTCCGTCATACATTTTTTTTCCTTTTACGAAAGGTTTTTTGTCGAGAATAAATGATGAAAAAAACACTTAATTTAACTGTTTAAAAAAAGGACAAAACACCAAAAAAATGAAAATTAAATTTTGAAATATAGTTTATCTTCAATTTCGACTCTTTAAAATTCAGCCTAAAAAAATTAAGAGAAAAACGGGCTAATTTGAATCTTTTTTTGAAAAAAATAAAAAAATAATTTATGGAACATCATTAGTAATTTTTCCTGGTTAAGATTAATTTTAGAATGTTGATGACATGTTTTAAATAGGTTAAAATCCAATCTGCACTTTGTTAGAATATATAACAAATTGGACCAAGCTATATTTCTAACAAAGACAAATCATTATTTCTTCTAGATTTTCCAGAATTTTTTTTTTAAAAGCAATTCAAAAGACTTTGAAATAAGATTTAAATTTGATTCTACAGATTTCCTAGATTTGCCAGAATAATTCTTTTGAATCTTAATCATAACAAGTTTGAAAAAAATATTTCACAAATATTCTTTGTCGAAAAACAGAAGCTTAAATGAAGAATTAAATCAAAATCTATTTATTATTCTTTACAATGAACAAATTTATTTACTTGAACATGGATTTAAATTGTCAGGAAAGCAGAGGAAGGAATTTAAAAGTTAAAAAGGTATTTGTGTTTAAAAATCCTAAAATGATGTTTAAGGTTGTATTTTTTCTCTAAAATTGTCTTTCTGAAAGTTATAAGAAGCAAAGTAAAAAATAAATTAATTTATTTAAACAAGTGAAGACCAAGTCTTTAAAATATTTTCTTGGATTTTCAAATTCTATTTGAGTTTTGTCTCTCTTAGAATTAAAAATGTCCAGCTTGCTAGTAAATAAATACAATTTAAAAAATAGAGGCAGCTCACTGGTAAGTGCTGCTATTTGAGCTATTTTTAGAACAGGCCAGCGGGCGACTCATCTGGTCCTTACGGGCGACCTGGTGCCCGCGGGCACTGTGTTGGTGACCCCTGAGGTAGTGGGTAGAGCGGCCGTGACAGAAACCTGAGGGTTGCAGGTTCGCTTCCCACCTATTGACATCCAAGTCGCTGCCATTGTGTCCTTGGGCAGGACACTTCACCCTTTGCCCCCCGGTGCCGCTCACACTGGTGAATGAATGATGAATGAATGATTGGTGGTGGTCGGAGGGGTCGTAGGTGCAAACTGGCAGCCACGCTTTCGCCAGTCTACCCCAGGGAAGCTGTGGCTACAGATGTAGCTTACCACCACCATCGTGTGAATGAATGATGGCTTCCCACTTCTCTGTGAGCGCTTTGAGTATCTAACAATAGAAAAGTGGGATATAAATCTAATCCATTATTATTATTATTATTATTACAAAGACAACATATTTGATGTTCAAACTCATAAACTTTATATATATATATATATATTTTTTTGCAAATAATAATTAACTTAAAATTTCATGGCTGCAACACGTGCCAAAGTAGTTGGGAAAGGGCATGTTCACCACTGTGTTACATCACCTTTTCTTTTAACACTCAATAAACGTTTGGGAACTGAGGAAACTAATTGTTGAAGCTGTGAGGACTCTTCTTCGGCATTGTAATGCCGGTGTGGTTTTCCCGTGGATGCGTCGAAGCAGAACACAGCATAGGTAAGATAAAGGGTATTTAATAACAAAAGTCTATGAACAAAAATACTGGTGTAAAGAGAAAAAGTAAACAAAAAGACGCTAGCGTGAAAGCTAGGATAAAACAAGGAAAACTAGAACTTGGTACGAGGACACAAAAGAGTAAACAAAACATTTAGCATGAAAGCTAGACAATAAAGTGGCTTGGCGTGAGAGCTAGCGAGAAAATACATACGAATGATGAGAGTCGTCACTGATGCGCGTGGGCAAATTAGGATCCGAGAATGAGTAAACAGAAAAGGTGAGCTTAAATAGGAGGGTGAAAATTAGTAGCAGGTGTGCGGGGCGAGACTAACAGGTGGACTGATGTGTAACCATAGTGATGGACAAAAACAGGAAATAAACGGGTCAGACTGAGAATGAAAAAACAAACACGTGAAGATCTGAGCAGCAGATCGCAACAGTATTCCCCCCCAACAAAAGACAGATACCAGATGTCTTAAAAAACAAACAAAACTTGAACCCCCTCCCCAAAACCAGAAAGTTCACAAACGAAGGGAGGGCGGAGGGAGTCCACGGTGGAGGGTCGCCAGATCGCATGTCCCCGAATCCACCGAGGACACATCATGTGGCGGCGGCGGGTGGAACGCTGCTGCCGAAAAAGTTTTGGCGGGCGACCTCGAAAAGGCCACATTAGTGGCCGCCTCGCAGGATGAGGTGCCCGGCGAGGCGGACGACCCGGGCACGGCCACATCCGTGGCCGACATGGAGGAGGGAGTATCTGGCGAGGAGGATGACCTCGCAGAGGCCACGCCCGTGGTCGACGACGCCTCAGCACCGAAATCCCAGCAGGCTTGGAAGCAGCAGACGAGGGTGCGGGGACTGCAGCCAAAGCAGGCCCGAGTGCAGCTGGCGAGGATGATGCGGGTGCTGCAGCCGAAGAAGGCGTCGGAGGCGGCCTGGGAGCCGCAGGAGTCGTCGGAGGCGGCCTGGGAGCCGCAGGAGTCGTCGGAGGCGGCCTGGGAGCCGCAGGAGTCGTCGGAGGCGGCCTGGGAGCCGCAGGAGTCGTCGGAGGGCGGCCTGGGAGCCGCAGGAGTCGTCGGAGGCGGCCTGGGAGCCGCAGGAGTCGTCGGGGGTGCTGGTGTGGGTTCCAGCCCCGTCGTCGACGCTGGTGTGGGCTCCAGCCCCGTCGTCGACGCTGGTGTGGGCTCAAGCCCCGTCGTCGACGCTGGTGTGGGCTCCAGCCCCGTCGTCGACGCTGGTGTGGGCCCCAGCCCCGTCGTCGGCGCTGGTGTGGGCTCCAGCCCCGTCGTCGGCGCTGGTGTGGGCTCCAGCCCCGTCGTCGGCGCTGGTGTGGGCTCCAGCCCCGTCGTCGGCGGTGCTTGGCGGCGCGGAGCTGGCACCGGTACCTGTCGTGGTGCTGGTACCGGAGTGGGCTCCAGCCTTGGAGTTTGTGCTGGCGTGAGAACCAGTTTAGAGTCTGAAACTGGCGTGAGAACAAGGCTAGAAACATTTTCTGGTGTGAAAACCAGGCGAGAGTCATGTGCTGGTGTGAGAACCAGACTGGGAGCAGGTGTCGGCTTCAGCCGAGGAGCAGGTGTCGGCTTCAGCCGAGGAGCAGGTGTCGGCTTCAGCCGAGGAGCAGGTGTCGGCTTCAGCCGAGGAGCAGGTGTCGGCTTCAGCCGAGGAGCAGGTGTCGGCTTCAGCCGAGGAGCAGGAGTCGGCTTCAGCCGAGGAGCAGGAGTCGGCTTCAGCCGAGGAGCAGGAGTCGGCTTCAGCCGAGGAGCAGGCACAGGGGTCTGCCGAGGAGAACTAGGGGACTGGCTGTGAGCAGGACTAGGACTATGATGAGTGATAAGACAAACACTAGGACTCGGGCAAGGACTTGAGAGAGGACCAGGACTTACAATCACACTAGTGCTTTGAGAAGGGCTTGGGCAACGACCAGGACTTACAGTCATACCAGGGCTTGGGCAAGAACTAGGACAAACGGTCAAACTAGGGCTTGGGCAAGGACTGGGACTAACAATCAAACTGGTGCTCGGGCAAGGACTAGGACAAAGACTAGGACTTACAGTAACACTGGGGCTCGGACAAGAACTTGGGTAAGGACTAGGGTTCGGACTAAGACCACGAGGGGAATCAGTACTAATATTACAAAGGCAAGAAACAAGACTCGGGACCGGACTCGAAACAGGACTCGGACTACGGATCAGTCTACGAGTGGAACTAGGACTACGACGACTACGAGAAAGACTAGGACTACAACTAGAATCAGAACGGAAACTCGGACCAGGACTTGGACTACGACTCAGTCTACAAGTCGGTCTACGAGTAGGACTAGAGCATGGGCTACGAAGAAGGCTGGGACTCGAACTCTGAGAGAGACTGTGACTAAAACTAGAACTAGGGCACGGACGGAACACAGGTGGAGGAGGTCTAAGAGGGCGTGACTTGACCGGGGAGAACACCGGTGGAGGAGGTCTAGGAGGCCGTAGTGGCTTAACAGGTTTAACAGGGGTAAACACCGGTGGTGGAGGTCTAGGAGGCTTAGTAGTAATACTGGCCCTCCCCTCAAGACCCGGATTCCAGACGGGGCCCCGTTGGACAGAGGCTGACCGTAAGGGCGGGCGGTGGGAGGTTTGGAGGAGGGCAGACTCCACCCCATTAGTCTGTATGAGGAGAGGATTGTTCTGAGCAGCAAGAAATTTCTCCTCCAGCTCCAGTTCAATCAAAACTCTCCTGTACCACTCGTCCATCCAGGCAGGACTATATTTTTCTAGGTCAGTTTCAAAATCAGGTGACGTGGGGGTAGGACGTGAAATAGGCTGAGATGTGGGCGGGGCCAAAGTAATGGGAGGCTGATCTTGACAATTAACAATATACTGAGGGTGACTAGAATCAATATAAATGTCCTGATACTGTGTGAAAGTATTATTACTGTCCAAGTTTTTGGAAAATGGCTGAGATATATCGTCCACAATAAAAAAATCTTCTGAAAAAATGTCATCAACAGAGGCCGGTGTTGCGTCACCGGTGGGCGTTCCCCAAATGACGTCATTGCTTGTGTCAGAAAAAGTGTCATGGCAGCTTAAGGAATGATTTGAAAAAAAACAAGCAGGATTACCGGTAATGACGGGTGAATCCTGGACGGGGTGAAACTTGCTGTGTCCATGGGGAGGAATAAGTGGTGCTGGAACATTACTGCCGCGCGGGGGACCTCTCCACTGGACCCCCCGCTTCTTCGGGGCAGCGCGAACGGCTTCGGAGGAGACTTCAGGCCCACAGTCGAGTCTTTCCTGCTCCCAAGCCACGAGCTCCAACCACAACCCTAAGTCGAAGGGTTCCTCCCGTGGTTTCGACGCGGAAAAACAACTTGATGCTCGGATCCTACTGTGAGGACTCTTCTTCGGCATTGTAATGCCGGTGTGGTTTTCCCGTGGATGCGTCGAAGCAGAACACAGCATAGGTAAGATAAAGGGTATTTAATAACAAAAGTCTATGAACAAAAATACTGGTGTAAAGAGAAAAAGTAAACAAAAAGACGCTAGCGTGAAAGCTAGGATAAAACAAGGAAAACTAGAACTTGGTACGAGGACACAAAAGAGTAAACAAAACATTTAGCATGAAAGCTAGACAATAAAGTGGCTTGGCGTGAGAGCTAGCGAGAAAATACATACGAATGATGAGAGTCGTCACTGATGCGCGTGGGCAAATTAGGATCCGAGAATGAGTAAACAGAAAAGGTGAGCTTAAATAGGAGGGTGAAAATTAGTAGCAGGTGTGCGGGGCGAGACTAACAGGTGGACTGATGTGTAACCATAGTGATGGACAAAAACAGGAAATAAACGGGTCAGACTGAGAATGAAAAAACAAACACGTGAAGATCTGAGCAGCAGATCGCAACAGAAGCTTTGAAAGTGGAATTCTTTCCCATTCTTGTTTTATGTAGAGCTTCAGTCCTTCAACAGTCCGGGGTCTCTGCTGTCCTATTTTAC
Organism: Nerophis ophidion; assembly: GCF_033978795.1. Lineage (NCBI taxonomy): Eukaryota > Metazoa > Chordata > Actinopteri > Syngnathiformes > Syngnathidae > Nerophis > Nerophis ophidion. The sequence goes on from NC_084626.1 coordinate 54,178,673, forward strand.
GCTTCATAATGCGCCACACATTTTAAATGGGAGACAGGTCTGGACTGCAGGTGGGCCAGGAAAGTACCCGCACTCTTTTACTACGAAACCACGCTGTTGTAACACGTGGCTTGGCATTGTCTTGCTGAAATAAGCAGGGGCGTCCATGATAACGTTGCTTGGATGACAACATATGTTGCTCTAAAACCTGTATGGACCTTTCAGCATTAATGGTGCCTTCACAGATGTGTAAGTTACCCATGCCTTGGGCACTAATACACCCCCATACCATCACACATGTGTAAGTTACCCATGCCTTGGGCACTAATACACCCCCATACCATCACACATGTGTAAGTTACCCATGCCTTGGGCACTAATACACCCCCATACCATCACACATGTGTAAGTTACCCATGTCTTGGGCACTAATACACCACCATACCATCACACATGTGTAAGTTACCCATGTCTTGGGCACTAATACACCCCCATACCATCACACATGTGTAAGTTACCCATGCCTTGTTCACTAATACACCCCCATACCATCACACATGTGTAAGTTACCCATGCCTTGGGCACTAATACACCCCCATACCATCACACATGTGTAAGTTACCCATGTCTTGGGCACTAATACACCCCCATACCATCACAGATGTGTAAGTTACCCATGCCTTGGGCACTAATACACCCCCATACCATCACACATGTGTAAGTTACCCATGCCTTGGGCACTAATACACCCCCATACCATCACACATGTGTAAGTTACCCATGTCTTGGGCACTAATACACCCCCATACCATCACACATGTGTAAGTTACCCATGTCTTGGGCACTAATACACCCCCATACCATCACACATGTGTAAGTTACCCATGCCTTGGGCACTAATACACCCCCATACCATCACACATGTGTAAGTTACCCATGCCTTGGGCACTAATACACCCCCATACCATCACACATGTGTAAGTTACCCATGTCTTGGGCACTAATACACCCCCATACCATCACACATGTGTAAGTTACCCATGTCTTGGGCACTAATACACCCCCATACCATCACACATGTGTAAGTTACCCATGCCTTGGGCACTAATACACCCCCATACCATCACACATGTGTAAGTTACCCATGCCTCGGGCACTAATACACCCCCATACCATCACACATGTGTAAGTTACCCATGCCGTGGGCACTAATACACCCCCATACCATCACACATGTGTAAGTTACCCATGCCTTGGGCACTAATACACCCCCATACCATCACACATGCTGGCTTTTCATCTTTGCACCTAGAACAATCCGGATGGTTCTTTTCCTCTTTGACCCGGAGGACACAACGTCCACAGTTTCCCCCAAAAAATTGAAATGTGGACTCGTCAGACCACAGAACACTTTTCCACTTTGCATCAGTCCATCTTAGATGATCTCGGGCTCAGAGAAGCCGGCGGCGTTTCTGGGTGCTGTTGATAAATGGCTTTCGCTTTGCAAAATAGAGCTTTAAATTGCACTTACAGATATAGCCACAAACTGTATTTAGTGACAGTGGTTTTCTGAGGTGTTCCTGAGCCCATGTGGTGATATCCTTTAGAGATTGATGTCGGTTTTTGATACAGTGCCGTCTGAGGGATGGAAGGTCACGGTCATTCAATGTTGGTTTCCAGCCATGCTGCTTACGTGGAGTGATTTCTCCAGATTCTCTGAACCTTTTGATGATATTATGGAGCGTAGATGTTGAAATCCCTAAATTTCTTGCAATGTCACTTTGAGAAAGGTTGTTCTTAAACTGTTTGACTATTTGCTCACGCAGTTGTGGACAAAGGGGTGTACCTCACCCCATCCTTTCTTGTGAAAGACTGAGCATTTTTTGGGAAGCTGTTTTTATAGCCAATCATGGCACCCACCTGTTCCCAATTAGCCTGCACACCTGTGGGATGTTCCAAATAAGTGTTTGATGAGCATTCCTCAACTTTATCAGTATTTATTGCCACCTTTCCCAACTTCTTTGTCACGTGTTGCTGGCATCAAATTTTAAAGTTAATGATTATTTGCATAATAAATAAAGTTTATGAGTTTGAACATGAAATATGTTGTCTTTGTAGCATATTCAACTGAATATGGCTTGAAAAGGATTTGCAAATCATTGTATTCTGTTTATATTTACATCTAACACAATTTCTCAACTCATATGAAAAATACATTAAAAAAATTGTGTAATAATAGTATTCACTGTTAGAAGCGGCCCTCTGGGGCCAAACATAACTGCAATGTGGCCCCTCAGCCATAGAAGGTAAATATTATATATTTATTATTACATTACTACTTCACACAACTTTATTTGTATGACCTACCGTTGTTTTTATACAATATTTCTCTTTTGTTTTTACAAACTGTGCTGTTTCGGGGGTTAAAGCACCGATTAAATGGCTTTACATTCATTTCATTGGAAGACGTGATTTTTTTATTTTATTTTTATTTTTTTAAATGAATTTATTAATCAATCCAACAAAACAATACATAATAATGCAATCCAATTCCAAAACCAAACCCGACCCAGCAACACTCAGAAGTGCAATAAACAGAGTAATTGAGGACACAAACATGACACGCTACAATCTAACAGTAGGCAAACAAAAATCAATATTATCAATATTAGTAACAATTTCAAAATAGCAGTGATTAAAAATCCCTCATTGATATTATCATTAAAAATGTTAATACAAAAAATGAACAATGCATGGCATCTCATAAGCTTGACAACACACAGTGTCCAATATTTAACACAAAGATATAATAAGTCATATTTTGGTTCCTTTAATACTTAAAGGGGAACATTATCACAATTTCAAAAGGGTTAAAAACAATAAAAATCAGTTCCCAGTGGCTTGTTGTATTTTTTGAAGTTTTTTCAAAATGTTACCGGTCTCGGAATATCCCTAAATAAAGCTTTAAAGTGCCTTATTCTCTGTGACGTCACACAGTGCTGCCAATGTAAACAAACAATGGGAATACCACAGCAAGATATAGCGACATTAGCTCGGATTCAAACTCGGATTTCAGCGGCTTAAGCAATTCAACAGATTACGCATGTATTGAAACAGATGGTTGGAGTATGAAAATATTGAAGAAGAAACTGAAGCTATTGAGCGAATAGCTATTGACGCTATTCATAGCCATAGCATGGCCGAATAGCTGCATTAGCATCGCCGGTAAAATGTGCGGACCAAACGATCAGGACTTTCGCATCTTTTGACACTGGAGCAACTTAAATCCGTCGATTGGTAAGTGTTTGTTTCGCATTAAATGTGGGTGGAAGGAAACGTAATATAGTTGCAAATGCATCTACAGGTTATCCATACATCTCTGTACCATGTCTGCTTTAGCACCGCCGGTAAATAGCATGTTAGCGTCGATTAGCGTAGCATGTTAGCATCGATTAGCTGGCAGTCAACATCAACAAAACTCACCTTTGTGATTTCTGTGACTTTATCGTTACAAATGCATCTGCAGGTTATCCATACATCTCTGTGCCATGTCTGCCTTAGCACCGCCGGTAAATAGCATGTTAGCGTCGATTAGCGTAGCATGTTAGCATCGATTAACTGGCAGTCACGCCGTGACCAAATATGTCTGATTAGCAAATAAGTCAACATCAACAAAACTCACCTTTGTGATTTGGTTGACTTAATGGTTGCAAATGCATCTGCAGGTTATCCATACATCTCTGTGCCATGTCTGTCTTAGCATCGGCGGTCAAATGTGGAGACACTCTGGTACATTCAATGGGGGTCTGGCGGCAGATTTCTTGCCAGTGGTGCAACTTGAATCCCTCCCTGTTAGTGTTGTTACACCCTCCGACAACACACCCACCAGGCATGATGTCTCCAAGGTTCCAAAAAATAGTCAAAAAAACGGAAAATAACAGAGCTGAGACCCGGTGTTTGTAATGTGTTGAAAATGAAAATGGTGGGTGTGTTACCTCGGCGACGTCACATTCTGACGTCATCGCCTCCAGCGCGATAAACAGAAAGGCGTTTAATTCGCCAAAATTCACCCATTTAGAGTTCGGAAATCGGTTAAAAAAATAGATGGTCTTTTTTCTTCACCATCAAGGTATATATTGACGCTTACATAGGTCTGCTGATAATGTTCCCCTTTAAAATAAATTTCAATAATGGATCTCATATTCCAATATATGACTGATTATTATCCAAACTAAATGCATTTTTTTCTACTGATAGCATCTCCATAGCTTGTGTACAACAGTCAGTATGACTTGGACTATCAACATATAGCCTTTTTTTTTAAATATTACCCGTTTTGTTATTATGCATATTGAAAGAAATGCATTTTTACTCTTTGATGACACGTTACAAAATTGATGAGATCCCCAAGAATACAAGTTTGCAATGTCTATGTTTATATTAAGGAATGTGATTGCTTCTTTTGTTGTTTTCAGCCATAACTCTTTTATTCTCTGACATTCCACAATAAATGAAGACGTTGATTTGAGATACAAGTGTCTGAAGTTAAGAGCTCCAATTAGGCTCCTAAGTGGAGTTGTTTTTCATTTCTTACAGTAAGTACATACAGGAGTTCAAGTACTCTAAATGTGGTATCGATCCGGAGGCCTGAAACCAGACCACTTTGTCTGGCTGGTGACAGTTTTATTATGCCATCTTGTATTTTTATAGGTCACGCTTGTATTGTGCGGGTATTATGTCCGCATGGACGTGTCTTCTCTTTCCAAGCTTTCACAGCCTTATTTGAAGGTCTCTTTCACCGCTGACGTGTCATCAGAGCGACAATGTGGCTCAGCACTGTCTGTCCCCCACGTCAGGCCCGGGCAATTATTTTCACTCAGGGGCCACATTTAGAGGGAAAAAAAGTGTCTGGGGTAGAGATGCGCGGATAGGCAATTATATCATCCGCATCCGCATCACCAAAGTCGTCATCCACCCGCCGTCCACCCGAACCAACATTTTATCAGGACCGTACCCGCCCGCTGTAATACATCAGAGGTTGGCCACCTTTACCACTCACAGAGTCATTTAGGACCTGTTTCACAGAGTAATGAAGACAATTGGAGCCGCTGACGTTCTCGCGACTATCCACTAGCGTTTATCCTGATGACAAGAATATGGGCGTGCTGTGAAGCCATTGCCTTCAACACCTTCAACAACATGTACGAACCAATTGTTGGTCCAGCAACAAGGGGTTTTGGGGTGTATAAAAGAGTCAGGAAGTGTCATGAATACAAAGGATTATGGGTATTAGTTGTGTTGCGTTTATGTTGTGTTACTGTGAGGATGTTCTCCCGAAATGTGTTTGTCGTTCTTGTTTGGTGTGGCTTCACAGCGTGGCGCATATTACTATGAGTGTTAAAACCGTTTTTATCACAACCATTAGTGTACTCTGTGTCACCCAGTATGCCTTGCAGTCGTGTGCGTGTTGCCGTGGAAACCACACACAACGTAATGCTGGACTGACAATTAGATCGAACATGATGTAGAAGGCGACAAAGCCAATGTCTTCATAGCACGCACTAATACTTATTATCTGGGTGACTGCCGGCAGTCATTCAGGAGAACAATAGCGTCTCTTATTGACTTCTTCGCTATGTGACACAGGTCTTAAATGGCTCTTTGAATGGCAGAGGATACTGATCCCAGAAACACTCTCTGGAAACACTCTGTGGAAACACTCTGTGGAAACACTCTGTGGAAACACTCTCTGGAAACACTCTGTGGAAACACTCTGTGGAAACACTCTGTGGAAACACTCTCTGGAAACACTCTCTGGAAACACTCTGTGGAAACACTCTGTGGAAACACTCTGTGGAAACGCTCTGTGGAAACACTCCCCACCCACACTGCTTGGTGCTTCGGCTGAACTGCTGTGACTTAGACTACCGTAGTACCAGAGGTGGGTAGTAGGTAGTACCAGAGGTGGGTAGTAGGTAGTACCAGAGGTGGGTAGTAGGTAGTACCAGAGGTGGGTAGTAACTAGGGGTGTGGGGAAAATCGATTCAAATACGAATCAAATCGAATACGTTGTGCGATTCAGAATCGATTCTCATTTTTTTTAAATCGATTTTTTTTTTTTTTTAATCAATCCAACAAAACAATACACAGCAATACCATAACAATGCAATCCAATTCCAAAAGCAAAGCTGAGCCAGCAACACTCAGAACTGCAATAAACAGAACAATTGAGAGGAGACACAAACACCACACAGAACAAAACAAAAGTAGTGAAACAAAAATGATTAACAGTATCAATATTATGATTTCAGCATAGCAGTGATTAAAAATCTCTGACATTATCATTAGACATTTATAAGAATAAAAGAAAGAACAATAGTGTCAGAGTGGCTTACACTTGCATGGCATCTCATAAGCTGGACAACACACTGTGTCCAATGTTTTCACAAAGATAAAATAAGTCCTATTTTTGCTTCCTTTAATAGTTCAAACAAATGTACATTATTGCAATCAGTTGATAAAACATTGTCCTTTACAATTATAAAAGCTTTTTACAAAAATCTACTACTCTGCTAGCATGTGAGCAGACTGGGGTAGATCCTGCTGAAATCTATGTATTGAATGAATACACAATCCTTTTACATCGGGAAAATATCGTTTTTAAATCTAGAATCGAATCGAATCAAAGAAATCGATATATAATCGAATCGCTACCCCAAAAATGTTCTATTCTCTGTCACTATTTCAATATACTGGCGCTAGCATTTACTTCATTTAAGAATATTTTCAACATATTGAGCAAAAAGGTATTTTTTTTCTACCAAGAAAAGTGCACTTGTTATTAATAAGAATATACTTATTTGAAGGTATTTTTGGCTTCATTGAGGTGAACTAATTTTACTTATTCAGAAAAGTCTTGACAAGCCAAAGGTTCTTGTTTTATTGGTACATCATTTTGCTTAGTTCAAGTAAAATACCCCTCATTTTTGTATTTGTTTTTCTTCTTTCTGAACACTGACTTCTTGCAGCGGTCTGGCTCTGACACCTCAGGGATCCTGCAGCTGAGACGTGGGCCGCTGTGCACGGCATCGATCCAACAATTCTGCGCTTTTGCTTCTAAACCCACAGCATATGTTCTTCCTTCGTCCCCTAAGGGGTGAACGATCCCCGACCACATAAGATAAGTAAAAAACATTTGCTTAGCGACAGTCGACAATTCCTTCAAAGGCAGCGATCAAGCATCACTGGTCATCTTTGACTCAGGGGGTAAAAAAACCCCAAAAAGGGGTACGTGACCGCCAACAAACCAGAAGCGGGTCAGCTGCCAAGTAGCGGCTGCCTCCGTATGACGCCGTGCGGAATTCAGGTCAAGCGTGCAGTGACTGTAACAGCACTCACGGTTAAGGGGGGGTCAGGCTGCCGTTGCCATGGTTACCACGCTGGATGCTGCAGAAAAGGCCCTGGGAGGCAGAGAATCACCACGGCATGAGGAATGGGGAGTTGCTGGGCGGACGGGAAGACTGTTGCCACACTAAGCTGCGGCCAATCACAAGCCGGAGTGTAATAATGCATAATGTAAGCCAGGGAGACGCTTCGTTTGCAACTTTTCTTCAAATATTCATTCAGATTCTGGGGGAGGGCTGTTTTTTTTTTGCAAGCGCAGCACACCTACTGTACATCCATCACTCACGACGCAGACATAATGTATGCACAGTCTAGAAATATAGATTCATGCAAGCATCCTTGTACATTTCCATCATCAATCCAAGAAAACAGCAATCACTCCCGCCATGCAATAGACTACAAAATCCAAGTCATGCTGTCAAAATGACACTCACGTGTAAAAAAAACTGCACCTCTGTCCTCTTCAGGCTGCCGCTTATAGCAGGAAAATATTCCAAAAGTGCAAAAGAGGCAGCATTTGGCGAGGTCTTCATACACGGACGAACACAAACAGCCGGGGAGAGAAGACGCGTGGAAAGCTGCTTTTCTGTGCCATGGGTGGTTGTCATACTGGGTGAGTGAGGGGGGGGGGCACGTGGACCCCGCCCCTTCAGGCTGCAACTTCACACACACACACAGGATGTTGCACTCCACATGCCCCAAATGGTGGGTGGGTAGCTCCACAGCAGTGTTGCTAGACGGGAAATGATGGAAACACTTGGGATTGACTGTTTTTGGAGGGGAAAAGGACTATTTGCTGCAGTCAAACATTACCATGTTAGAAGAAATACTTGACTTTCAGTGAATTCTAAATATATATATATATATATATATATATATATATATATATATATATATATATATATATATATATATATATATATATATATATATATGTAGGGCTGCGAATCTTTGGGTGTCCCACGATTTGATTCAATATCGATTCTTGGGGTCGCGATTCGATAATATATCGATTTTTTTCAATTCAATGCGAATCTTGATTCAAAAACGATATTTTCCCGATGTAAAAGGATTGTGTATTCATTCAATACATAGATTTCAGCAGGATCTACCCCAGTCTGCTCACATGCTAGCAGAGTAGTAGATTTTTGTAAAAAGCTTTTATAATTGTAAAGGACAATGTTTTATCAACTGATTGCAATAATGTAAATTTGTTTTAACTATTAAACGTACCAAAAATATGACTTATCTTATCTTTGTGAAAACATTGGACACAGTGTGTTGTCCAGCTTATGAGATGCCATGCAAGTGTAAGCCACTGTGACACTATTGTTCTTTTTTATAAATGTCTAATGATAATGTCAATGAGGGATTTTTAATCACTGCTATGCTGAAATGATAACTAATATTGATACTGTTGTTGATAATATTCACTACTTTTGTTTTGTTCTGTGTGGTGTTTGTGTCTCCTCTCAATTGTTCTGTTTATTGCAGTTCTGAGTGTTGCTGGCTCAGCTTTGCTTTTGGAATTGGATTGCATTGTTATGGTATTGTTGTGTATTGTTTTGTTGGATTGATAAAAAATAATAATAAAAAATATATATTTATTTATTTTTTAAATCGATTTTTTAAAAATGATAATCGATTCTGAATCGCACAACGTATTCGATTCGTATTCGAATCGATTTTTTCCAACACCCCTAATGGGGAACTTATTCACCATTAATTAATTGCTTATTAACATGCAAATTAGTTACATATTGGCTCGTAACTATTAAATACTTATTAATGCCTTATTCGGCATGGCGTTATTATAACCCTAACCAAATAACTCTAAATTAAGTCTTTGTTACTTAGAATATGTTCCACATACTAAAGTGGTACCAAGTGGGGCGGTATAGCTCGGTTGGTAGAGTGGCCGTGCCAGCAACTTGAGGCTTCCAGCAACTTGATGGTTCCAGGTTCGATTCCCGCATTCGCCATCCTAGTCACTGCCGTTGTGTCCTTGGGCAAGACACTTTACCCACCGGCTCCCAGTGCCACCCACACTGCTTTAAATGTCACTTAGATATTGGCTTTCACTATGTAAAGCGCTTTGAGTCACTTGAGAAAAGCGCTATATAAGTATAATTCACTTCACTAATTGACCAAAAACATACAACTTTGTCTTAAATTTGAATAAAAACAAGACATTTTATTTTTTGGGTGAATGCGCTTATGAAACCGGTGGGTTTCGGTATGCTTAGATAAGAAGCCTACTAGTCTTTAGCTTAGAACCACTGCTTTAAAGACATCCAACTTATCTTTCTACCATTGTCCCTTTTGGGGTCGCGGAGGGTGCTGGAGCCTCAGCCGCACATGGGCGGAAGGCGGAGTACACCCTGGACAACATTCAGACTCACATACAGCAGTCATTCTCAAATAGTAGTGGGTGGGGGGCACGGTGCAAGACCAGGGTGGGCACATGGAATCCTGGGGAACGTGCTTCATCAGTATCATGCAGTATCAAGCTTCAAATAGTAGTGGGTGGGGGGCACGGTGCAAGACCAGGGTGGGCACATGGAATCCTGGGGAACGTGCTTCATCAGTATCATGCAGTATCAAGCTTCAAATAGTAGTGGGTGGGGGGCACGGTGCAAGACCAGGGTGGGCACATGGAATCCTGGGGAATGTGCTTCATCAGTATCATGCGCTATCAAGCTTCAAATAGTAGTGGGTGGGGGGCACGGTGCAAGACCAGGGTGGGCACATGGAATCCTGGGGAACGTGCTTCATCAGTATCATGCAGTATCAAGCTTCAAATAGTAGTGGGTGGGGGGCACGGTGCAAGACCAGGGTGGGCACATGGAATCCTGGGGAACGTGCTTCATCAGTATCATGCGCTATCAAGCTTCAAATAGTAGTGGGTGGGGGGCACGGTGCAAGACCAGGGTGGGCACATGGAATCCTGGGGAATGTGCTTCATCAGTATCATGCGCTATCAAGCTTCAAATAGTAGTGGGTGGGGGGCACGGTGCAAGACCAGGGTGGGCACATGGAATCCTGGGGAACGTGCTTCATCAGTATCATGCAGTATCAAGCTTCAAATAGTAGTGGGTGGGGGGCACGGTGCAAGACCAGGGTGGGCACATGGAATCCTGGGGAACGTGCTTCATCAGTATCATGCGCTATCAAGCTTCAAATAGTAGTGGGTGGGGGGCACGGTGCAAGACCAGGGTGGGCACATGGAATCCTGGGGAATGTGCTTCATCAGTATCATGCGCTATCAAGCTTCAAATAGTAGTGGGTGGGGGGCACGGTGCAAGACCAGGGTGGGCACATGGAATCCTGGGGAATGTGCTTCATCAGTATCATGCGCTATCAAGCTTCAAATAGTAGTGGGTGGGGGGCACGGTGCAAGACCAGGGTGGGCACATGGAATCCTGGGGAACGTGCTTCATCAGTATCATGCGCTATCAAGCTTCAAATAGTAGTGGGTGGGGGGCACGGTGCAAGACCAGGGTGGGCACATGGAATCCTGGGGAATGTGCTTCATCAGTATCATGCGCTATCAAGCTTCAAATAGTAGTGGGTGGGGGGCATGGTGCAAGACCAGGGTGGGCACATGGAATCCTGGGGAACGTGCTTCATCAGTATCATGCGCTATCAAGCTTCAAATAGTAGTGGGTGGGGGGCACGGTGCAAGACCAGGGTGGGCACATGGAATCCTGGGGAACGTGCTTCATCAGTATCATGCGCTATCAAGCTTCAAATAGTAGTGGGTGGGGGGCATGGTGCAAGACCAGGGTGGGCACATGGAATCCTGGGGAACGTGCTTCATCAGTATCATGCGCTATCAAGCTTCAAATAGTAGTGGGTGGGGGGCACGGTGCAAGACCAGGGTGGGCACATGGAATCCTGGGGAACGTGCTTCATCAGTATCATGCGCTATCAAGCTTCAAATAGTAGTGGGTGGGGGGCACGGTGCAAGACCAGGGTGGGCACATGGAATCCTGGGGAACGTGCTTCATCAGTATCATGCGCTATCAAGCTTCAAATAGTAGTGGGTGGGGGGCATGGTGCAAGACCAGGGTGGGCACATGGAATCCTGGGGATTGTGCTTCATCAGTATCATGCGCTATCAAGCTTCAAATAGTAGTGGGTGGGGGGCATGGTGCAAGACCAGGGTGGGCACATGGAATCCTGGGGAACGTGCTTCATCAGTATCATGCGCTATCAAGCTTCAAATAGTAGTGGGTGGGGGGCATGGTGCAAGACCAGGGTGGGCACATGGAATCCTGGGGAACGTGCTTCATCAGTATCATGCGCTATCAAGCTTCAAATAGTAGTGGGTGGGGGGCACGGTGCAAGACCAGGGTGGGCACATGGAATCCTGGGGAACGTGCTTCATCAGTATCATGCAGTATCAAGCTTCAAATAGTAGTGGGTGGGGGGCACGGTGCAAGACCAGGGTGGGCACATGGAATCCTGGGGAACGTGCTTCATCAGTATCATGCGCTATCAAGCTTCAAATAGTAGTGGGTGGGGGGCACGGTGCAAGACCAGGGTGGGCACATGGAATCCTGGGGAATGTGCTTCATCAGTATCATGCGCTATCAAGCTTCAAATAGTAGTGGGTGGGGGGCACGGTGCAAGACCAGGGTGGGCACATGGAATCCTGGGGAACGTGCTTCATCAGTATCATGCAGTATCAAGCTTCAAATAGTAGTGGGTGGGGGGCACGGTGCAAGACCAGGGTGGGCACATGGAATCCTGGGGAATGTGCTTCATCAGTATCATGCGCTATCAAGCTTCAAATAGTAGTGGGTGGGGGGCACGGTGCAAGACCAGGGTGGGCACATGGAATCCTGGGGAATGTGCTTCATCAGTATCATGCGCTATCAAGCTTCAAATAGTAGTGGGTGGGGGGCACGGTGCAAGACCAGGGTGGGCACATGGAATCCTGGGGAACGTGCTTCATCAGTATCATGCGCTATCAAGCTTCAAATAGTAGTGGGTGGGGGGCACGGTGCAAGACCAGGGTGGGCACATGGAATCCTGGGGAATGTGCTTCATCAGTATCATGCGCTATCAAGCTTCAAATAGTAGTGGGTGGGGGGCACGGTGCAAGACCAGGGTGGGCACATGGAATCCTGGGGAATGTGCTTCATCAGTATCATGCGCTATCAAGCTTCAAATAGTAGTGGGTGGGGGGCACGGTGCAAGACCAGGGTGGGCACATGGAATCCTGGGGAACGTGCTTCATCAGTATCATGCGCTATCAAGCTTCAAATAGTAGTGGGTGGGGGGCACGGTGCAAGACCAGGGTGGGCACATGGAATCCTGGGGAACGTGCTTCATCAGTATCATGCGCTATCAAGCTTCAAATAGTAGTGGGTGGGGGGCATGGTGCAAGACCAGGGTGGGCACATGGAATCCTGGGGAACGTGCTTCATCAGTATCATGCGCTATCAAGCTTCAAATAGTAGTGGGTGGGGGGCACGGTGCAAGACCAGGGTGGGCACATGGAATCCTGGGGAACGTGCTTCATCAGTATCATGCGCTATCAAGCTTCAAATAGTAGTGGGTGGGGGGCACGGTGCAAGACCAGGGTGGGCACATGGAATCCTGGGGAACGTGCTTCATCAGTATCATGCGCTATCAAGCTTCAAATAGTAGTGGGTGGGGGGCATGGTGCAAGACCAGGGTGGGCACATGGAATCCTGGGGATTGTGCTTCATCAGTATCATGCGCTATCAAGCTTCAAATAGTAGTGGGTGGGGGGCATGGTGCAAGACCAGGGTGGGCACATGGAATCCTGGGGAACGTGCTTCATCAGTATCATGCGCTATCAAGCTTCAAATAGTAGTGGGTGGGGGGCATGGTGCAAGACCAGGGTGGGCACATGGAATCCTGGGGAACGTGCTTCATCAGTATCATGCGCTATCAAGCTTCAAATAGTAGTGGGTGGGGGGCATGGTGCAAGACCAGGGTGGGCACATGGAATCCTGGGGAACGTGCTTCATCAGTATCATGCGCTATCAAGCTTCAAATAGTAGTGGGTGGGGGGCACGGTGCAAGACCAGGGTGGGCACATGGAATCCTGGGGAACGTGCTTCATCAGTATCATGCGCTATCAAGCTTCAAATAGTAGTGGGTGGGGGGCACGGTGCAAGACCAGGGTGGGCACATGGAATCCTGGGGAACGTGCTTCATCAGTATCATGCGCTATCAAGCTTCAAATAGTAGTGGGTGGGGGGCATGGTGCAAGACCAGGGTGGGCACATGGAATCCTGGGGATTGTGCTTCATCAGTATCATGCGCTATCAAGCTTCAAATAGTAGTGGGTGGGGGGCACGGTGCAAGACCAGGGTGGGCACATGGAATCCTGGGGAATGTGCTTCATCAGTATCATGCGCTATCAAGCTTCAAATAGTAGTGGGTGGGGGGCACGGTGCAAGACCAGGGTGGGCACATGGAATCCTGGGGAACGTGCTTCATCAGTATCATGCGCTATCAAGCTTCAAATAGTAGTGGGTGGGGGGCACGGTGCAAGACCAGGGTGGGCACATGGAATCCTGGGGAACGTGCTTCATCAGTATCATGCGCTATCAAGCTTCAAATAGTAGTGGGTGGGGGGCATGGTGCAAGACCAGGGTGGGCACATGGAATCCTGGGGAACGTGCTTCATCAGTATCATGCGCTATCAAGCTTCAAATAGTAGTGGGTGGGGGGCACGGTGCAAGACCAGGGTGGGCACATGGAATCCTGGGGAACGTGCTTCATCAGTATCATGCGCTATCAAGCTTCAAATAGTAGTGGGTGGGGGGCACGGTGCAAGACCAGGGTGGGCACATGGAATCCTGGGGAACGTGCTTCATCAGTATCATGCGCTATCAAGCTTCAAATAGTAGTGGGTGGGGGGCATGGTGCAAGACCAGGGTGGGCACATGGAATCCTGGGGATTGTGCTTCATCAGTATCATGCGCTATCAAGCTTCAAATAGTAGTGGGTGGGGGGCATGGTGCAAGACCAGGGTGGGCACATGGAATCCTGGGGAACGTGCTTCATCAGTATCATGCGCTATCAAGCTTCAAATAGTAGTGGGTGGGGGGCATGGTGCAAGACCAGGGTGGGCACATGGAATCCTGGGGAACGTGCTTCATCAGTATCATGCGCTATCAAGCTTCAAATAGTAGTGGGTGGGGGGCACGGTGCAAGACCAGGGTGGGCACATGGAATCCTGGGGAACGTGCTTCATCAGTATCATGCGCTATCAAGCTTCAAATAGTAGTGGGTGGGGGGCATGGTGCAAGACCAGGGTGGGCACATGGAATCCTGGGGATTGTGCTTCATCAGTATCATGCGCTATCAAGCTTCAAATAGTAGTGGGTGGGGGGCATGGTGCAAGACCAGGGTGGGCACATGGAATCCTGGGGAACGTGCTTCATCAGTATCATGCGCTATCAAGCTTCAAATAGTAGTGGGTGGGGGGCATGGTGCAAGACCAGGGTGGGCACATGGAATCCTGGGGAACGTGCTTCATCAGTATCATGCGCTATCAAGCTTCAAATAGTAGTGGGTGGGGGGCACGGTGCAAGACCAGGGTGGGCACATGGAATCCTGGGGAACGTGCTTCATCAGTATCATGCGCTATCAAGCTTCAAATAGTAGTGGGTGGGGGGCACGGTGCAAGACCAGGGTGGGCACATGGAATCCTGGGGAACGTGCTTCATCAGTATCATGCGCTATCAAGCTTCAAATAGTAGTGGGTGGGGGGCACGGTGCAAGACCAGGGTGGGCACATGGAATCCTGGGGAACGTGCTTCATCAGTATCATGCGCTATCAAGCTTCAAAACCGCTTCCAAAAGCAAAACAGGCTCGTTGTAGTCATTAATCCTGAATTTCTCAGTTTGATTAAAAAAAATCACCCAAAATTATTTTATTCCTTTTTGAAATTTTCGGTTTGAAGTTTTTTGACTGTGAATTATTCAGAATCATGTGGTTCCTGATGGCTAATAAAATGATTATAATTGAAATAAGTACAAAAACGAATTAAACTAAAGGCAAATTAATAGGTGGCATCTTTTCTGTTATTGTTTGTCGTACATTGATCTATATTTCTTTTTTTTCCTTTTCTTAATCGTTATTAAGAATACAATGTTATGCAGAGATGTACTGACCACTATTTTTTTGGACCAATGATACTATTCATAGTTGCAGGAGAGAACATACTTGCCAAAACCTTCCGATTTTCTCGGGAGACTCCCAAATTTCAATGCATTGTCACGAATTTCTCCCGATTTCCACCCGGACATCAATATTGGGGGCGTGGCTTAAAGGCACTGCCCTTAGCATCCTCGCTCACCTGAAAAAGAGACTATTATATGTCTGTGAGTCATGTTTGATAAAAACAGTGTGCTTTATAACAATTAGGGAGGTTTGTGTCATGTTTGTCCTCCCACACAAACTATATTAAAACAAAAAATATAGATTTTTTCCCCTCATCTTCATTCATACATTTTTTTTTTAAAGCTCCAGAGAGCCACTAGGGCGGCGCTAAAGAGCCGCTAAATAGCCGCATGCGTCCTACGGAAAACATATTAAAACAAACAAAAAAAATAACTTTTTTACATTTTTGAAAAATTCCAGGAAGCCACTAGGCTGGCACTAAAGAGCGCAGGTTGCTTACCCCCCCATCTATTCAGTCAAATAAATAAACGGTATGATATCTCCACTGTTTGTTTATTGGTGACTTTGTAGTCAGTTACTTAGTTAGTTAGGCTTCATAGCAGGACTGTCACAACTTGGCTTGGACGTGGATTGTTTCCTCGATGCAGATGAGAATCAGCACGAGTGCGGCGTGGACCTGAGTACATGCTTGTTTATTAATAAACTAATAGACAAGAAAAAGCGCTCACAATAGAGGAAGAAACTTGGCTAAACAGTACAAACGTGAAACAAAAACACCTGCTCGATGGCATGAAAAGATGGACATAAACTAAAGGACTTTGCACAAAAAAACAATTGGCTATGAACAAAATGAACAGCGTAGCAAGGCAGGAAGCAGATAAACGAGGGCGTGAAGGGGGTGCAGCAGGGGTACTAGGGGGAAGATCCCAGACTGATGGACAGAAAGAAAATAACTTAAGTAGTGGCTGTGATCATTAGGAACAGGTGCGGGACTGAGGGCAGGGGCGTGACTAGAAGGGCAAGGTGAAAATCAAGGAGTTGTCATGGTAACAAAAACAAACCAGCAAGTGAAAAAACAGAAAAAGAGTCCAGAAAACAAAAGAAAACATGATCGGGAATAAGCGGTAGAAAATGGATGGATGATCAAACATCAAATCAGATTCACAGGCGTGACAAGGACTGGAGGATTTAAACCCGTATCAATGGTCCTGATCTGTGACCGCTCCTAAAAGGGCCGCTTGCATCCACCACTGACTTGGGATCAATTATTCAGACAACATGACTTGATGTGTAAACAAAAGCTTTGTGGTTCCAGATCGATTTTTTGGGGAGAGGTCCACTCCACATTACCAGCAGGGGGGGGGGGGTAAGTAGATCACGGATGATACAAGTCACAATGCTTGTGTTTCCCCTGGGGAATACGAGCAGTAAGCAAAGAACATAAACACATCCACTGACTACTCAGCCAACATGGACCTCCATCACTTGTGTTGCTGGAGTCTATCCCAGCTGACTTCAGGGCGTCGGGCTCACTCACCAATTAGGCCTATATAGACCAAAATCATCTACACCCTAGGGTATACCGGTATTACTATAGTATCGCGGTACTAATGAATCAAATACGGTACTATACTCTGAAAAGTACCGGTTCCCAGTTATTTATTTATTTTATTCTTTTTCACGGGCATGACGGGACATTGCTGGCTTTACGAGCAGAGGAGCATGTTCGGCAGCGCACAATCACGGAATATTTACAAACCTCATTTCCATATGAGTTGGGAAATTGTGTTAGATGTAAATATAAACAGAATACAATGATTTGCAAATCCTTTTCAAGCCATATTCAGTTGAATATGCTACAAAGACAACATATTTCATGTTCAAACTCATAAACTTGATTTTTGTTGCAAATAATCATTAACTTTAGAATTTGATGCCAGCAACACGTGACAAAGAAGTTGGGAAAGGTGGCAATAAATACTGATAAAGTTGAGGAATGCTCGTCAAACACTTATTTGGAACATCCCACAGGTGTGCAGGCTAATTGGGAACAGGTGGGTGCCATGATTGGATATAAAAACAGCTTCCATGAAATGCTCAGTCTTTCACAAGAAAGGATGGGGCGAGGTACACCCCTTTGTCCACAACTGCGTGAGCAAATAGTCAAACAGTTTAAGAACAACCTTTCTCAAAGTGACATTGCAAGAAATTGAGGGATTTCAACATCTACGCTCCATAATATCATCAAAAGGTTCAGAGAATCTGGAGAAATCACTCCACATAAGCGGCATGGCCGGAAACCAACATTGAATGACCGTGACCTTCCATCCCTCAGACGGCACTGTATCAAAAACCCACATCAATCTCTAAAGGATATCACCACATGGCCTCAGGAACACTTCAGAAAACCACTGTCACTAAATACACTTTGTCGCTACATCTGTAAGTGCAAGTTAAAGCTCTACTATGCAAAGCGAAAACCATTTATCAACAACATCCAGGCTTCTCTGTGCCTGAGATACAGATGCGCGGATAGGCAATTATGTCATCCGCGTCACCAAAATCGTCATCCACCCGCCGTCCACCCAAACCAACTTTTCAGCAGGATCGTACCCGCCTGCCAACCGCCCGCTGTATTTCATCAGAGGTTGGCCACCTTTGCCACCCACAGAGCTACTTAAACCTGTTTCACAGAGTAATGAGGACATTTGTAACCGCCAACGTACCCGCGACTCTCCAATAGCTTTCATCCTGATTACAAGAACATGGGCGTGCTGTGAAGCCATTTCCTTAGACACCTTCAACAACATGTACGAACCGATTGTTGGTCCGGCAACATGTTGTGTGCGGCTTTGTAATCACACGTATGAGATTGAAAGGCATACTGGGTGATACAGAGTACACTGATGGTTGTGATATAAACAACTTTAACACTTACTAATATGCGCCACGCTGTCAAGCCACAACCAACAACATTGACAAACACATTTCGGGAGAACATCCTCACAGTAACACAACATAAACGCAACACAACTAATATCCATAATCCTTTGTATTCATGACACTTCCTGAATATATTTTACATCCCCTGCGTCGGTAAGGTGGGCGGGGTTGGGGGCGCGGGGATGTAAAATATATTCAGGAGGTGTCATGAATATAAAGGATTATGGGTATTTGTTGTGTTGCGTTTATGTTGTGTTACTGTGAGGATGTTCTCCCGAAATGTGTTTGTCGTTCTTAATTGGTGTGGCTTCACAGCGTGGTGCATATTACTAAGAGTGTTAAAATTGTTTATATCACAACCATTAGTGTACTCTGTGTCACCCAGTATGCCTTGCAGTCGTGTGCGTGTTGCCGTGGAAACCACACAACATGATGCTGGACTGACAATTAGATCTAACATGATGTAGAAGGCGACAAAGCCAATGTCTTCATAGCACGCACTAATACTTATTATCTGGGTGACTGCCGGCAGTCATTCAGGAGAATATTAGCGTCTCCTATTGTCTTCTTTGCTTTATGACACGGGTCTTAAATGGCTCTTTGAATGGCAAAGGATACTGATCCCAGAACCATGTATATCAAATGTCTCCGGATGGTTCAACCGCCACCCGCCCTAATCTAATTAAAATATTTGTTCGTCATGTCACCCGCCCGACCCGCGGATTATCTGCGGACTCCGTGGACGAGACCGCAAACCGCGCATCTCTACTGTGGTCTGACGAGTCCACATTACAAATCTTTTTTGGGAAATATTCAACATTGTGTCATCCGGACCAACGGGGAAGCGAACCTTCCAGACTTTTATCCAATCAAAGTTCAAAAGCCAGCATGTGTGATGGCTTTGAAAATGATGACAGGGGAAGTCTCACGAGTTTGACCCGGCGGTAATGCTAAGCATGCGCTAATTATTTTGCGAAGCGAGTTTGAGGCGGCAGTAATTGGAGGCAGGCGCACACTACATTCCCGGCGGCAATTCAAGGAAATACGGTATGTTTATGTCCGTCATTTTTCTGACAGCAAAATGCTCTGATGCTCTGTTTGAATTCGTATCAGGAAGGAATTCTCGTTGTTTTTCTTATGCTGCTGACATAGCCATGAATGAAGCGTCGCCGGTGTGCTCCTTCATCATTTCTGCGCCCCACAACAGACGAAGGCTGTGTTTGGCCCCCAGGGAGAGTACCAAGAAATGTGGGTTAGCTCAGCAGTATCTGAAGCGTCCATTTGTGGAGAGCGAAGCACTTTAGAATGAAGTGAAAGACTCAACTTCACAGTCTTTTTTATTGATTGATTAAAAGCTTAGGGATCTCAACTCTACAAAACTGGATTTAGCATTTAGTAAATTAGGTAAGACATTCTGGATGAGACCGGTTCGATGTGTCAATATTTCATGGAGTACTGCCTTTGACTTATAACCAGGTGGATGGGCAAAGAGCCCTCACATAAATATACACAGAGGTTCAAATCCATCCACCACTCTTAATACTGGGTCAGATGTCCCTGGGCAGGAAGTACAGCTTCCCCGGATGAGGTGTCTAACTCATTTTAGCTCAGGGGCCGCATGGAGGAAAATCTGTCACTATTAAAATCATGGCACTAAAACAAAACAAAAAAAACACCTTTTAAATTGTTTCCTTTGTCTCAATTTGGCCATAAACTGAAAAATTACAATAAATGTTTGGTAAAAATACCGGCAGCGCTAAAGTTTAGATCCATGTAGGAAAGAAGAAAGTGAATGAATGTTTAAAACTGAATAAATGTACACATGCATACTTTTTTTATTTTTATTAATTAGGGTTTATGACAACCTTTTTCCAAAACAACGGAATAGAATGTGAGATATAACAGGATAATGCATGCATTCATCATTTGTTTTCAAAACTGTTCCAAAAGTGAAGTGATTTATATAGCGCTTTTTCTCTAGTGACTCAAAGCGCTCTACATAGTGAAACCCAATATCTAATTTTTTACATTTAAAGCAGTGTGGGTGGCACTGGGAGCAGGTGGGTAAAGTGTCTTGCCCAAGGACACAACAGCAGTGACTAGGATGGCGGATGCGGGAATCGAACCTGCAACCCTCAAGTTGATGGCATGGCCGCTCTACCAACCGAGCTATACCCACAAATTTACTGTGCGACCCCATTTTTTATGACTTGATGGGGTCCCTGAGCATACTTGCCAACCCTCCCTGGATTTCCCAGGAGACTCCCAAAATTCAGCCCCTCTCCCGAAAACCTCCCAGAACAAATTTTCTCCTGAAATTCAGGCGGAGCTGGAGGCCACGCCCCCTCCAGCTCCATGCAGACCTGAGTGAGGACAGCCTGTTTTCACGTCCGCTTTCCCACAATATAAACATCGTGCCCGCCCAATGACGTTATAACTGTAGAATAATCGAGGGCGAGTTCTTGGTTTCTTATGTGGGTTTATTGTTAGGCAGTTTCATTAACGTCCTCCCAGCGCAATAACAACACACAACAACAGCAGTCATATTTTCGTCTACCGTAAAGCAGTTTGTCTGCCGTAAGCTCCAATGTTGTGAATTTGTGACACTCTTAAACAGGACAATACTGCCATCTACTGTACATAAAATAGAATAGATTGTAGAATAAAATGTACTTTATTTAAATTCAGCACCACAGTTCGCTCACAATAAACAATGATAATAATATAATATATATAATATATTATATATATAATATATAAATAATATAAATATATTCAACATATATTCTACATTTAATTGCAGTCAAGGAACATATGCATTATACAGTCTGATGGCTGTCGGTATGAAGGACCTACTTTGTCGTTCGTCTACCGTAAAGCAATTCATCTGCCGTAAACAGCAATGTTGTGACACTCCTCAACAGGACAATACTGCCATCTACTGTAAATGCACATGGTTAGAAAATTAGTGACAAAGAATAGAGCAAGGATAGACAATTCAACCTTTAACTCAACAATGAGTAGATAAGGTTTATGTGTGTGTATATGTGTAAATAAATGAACACTGTAATTCAAGTATTTATTATATATATATACATTAGGGGTTTGGGGAAAAAAACGATTCGAATACGGTGTGCGATTCAGAATCGATTCCCATTTTTAAAAAATGTAATTTTTTAATTTTATTTAATTTTAATTTTTTGATTTTTTTGTTTTGTTTTGTTATCAATCTAACAAACCACTACACAGCAATACCATAACAATGCAATCCAATTCCAAAAGCAAAGCTGAGCCAGCAACACTCAGAACTGCAATAAACAGAACAATTGAGAGGAGACACAAACACCACACAGAACAAAACAAAAGTAGTGAAACAAAAATGAATATTATCAACAACAGTATCAATATTAGTTATAATTTCAGCATAGCAGTGATTAAAAATCCCTCATTGACATTATCATTAGACATTTATAAAAATAATAAAAAAGAACAATAGTGTCACAGTGGCTTACACTTGCATGGCATCTCATAAGCTGGACAACACACTGTGTCCAATGTTTTCACAAAGATAAAATAAGTCATATTTTTGGTTCTTTTAATAGTTAAAACAAATTTACATTATTGCAGTCAGTTGATAAAACATTGTCCTTTACAATTATAAAAGCTTTTTACATAAATCTACTACTCTGCTAGCATGTGAGCAGACTGGGGTAGATCCTGCTGAAATCTATGTATTGAATGAATACACAATCCTTTTCCATCGGGAAAAAATTGTTTTTGAATTGAGAAAGGTGTTGAATTGAAAAAAAAATCGATTTCGAATGGAATCGTGACCCCAAAAATCGATATTGAATGGAATTGTGGGACAGCCAAAGATTGGCAGCCCTAGTAAAATGCTACCTTGAGGAACACCACTAGTATAACTAGTTTTACTAGTGGTTAGTTATACTAGTTATACAAGTACAACCCATAGTATAACTAAAGAAGTTGAACAAATGACCGCTGACTAAATGTTCATGTTTCAATGTGGACACTTGACTTGTGCTGCCAATATTTCTACACAATACAAACTGTCTCCAAATGAGGTGGGTGCCGGCAAAGGGAAGGACACTGCAGCGCCTGCAATGAGCGAACTCGTCCAAAAGATGGCGTCAAAGCTACTCTGTCGGGGTCGCATGTTAATGGGCGGATCATTTTTCTACGATGCCGACGGGACTCCGGAGGCAGTGTGCAGGTAAGAAAATTATTTATTTACCATAAATCAGTCAGGCAGGAATATGAAAATATGGGAAGTGTATGGTAAGCTAAAGGAAAAGCTTAGCATGTCCTTCATACCGACATCCATCACACTGTGTAATGCATATGTTCCTTTTTGACTGTACTTAAATATATACTATAATATAGTATATATTTGGTAATATAATATATAGACTGTATTTATATTATTCACATGTGAATAATGCTGTATAATGGACTGTTTATATTATTCACATCTGCGATGAGGTGGCGACTTATCCAGGGTGTACCCCACCTTCTGCCCGACAGTAGCTGAGATAGGCACCAGCGCCCCCCGCGACCCCAAAGGTAATAAGGGGTAGAAAATGGATGGATGGATGGATATACTATTCACATGTGAATAATGCTGTATAATAGATTGTATTTATATTATTCACATGTGAATAATGCTGTATAATCAATCAATCAATCAATCAATCAATGTATTTTATTTCGGCAATCTTTATTTCGGCAATAAACTTTATTCATGTTATTCACATGTTAATAATGCTGTATAATAGACTCTATTTATGTTATTTACATGTGAATAATGCTGTATAATAGACTCTATTTATATTATTCACATGTAAATAATGCTGTATAATAGACTGTATTTATATTATTCACATGTGAATAATGCTGTATAATAGACCCTATTTATGTTATTTACATGTGAATAATGCTGTATAATAGACTGTATTTATGTTATTCACATGTGAATAATAATGCTGTATAATAACTATGTTTATATTATTCACATGTGAATAATGCTGTATAATAGACTGTATTTATATTATTCACATGTAAATAATGCTGTATAATAGACTGCATTTATGTTATTCACATGTGAATAATGCTGTACAATAGACTGTATTTATGTTGTTCACATGTGAGTAATTATGTATAATATAGACTGTATTTATATTATACACGTGAACAATGATGTATAATAGACTGTATTTATATTATTCACATGTGAATAATTCTGTATAATAGACTGTATTTATATTATTCACATGTGAATAATGCAGTATAATAGACTGTATTTATATCATTCACATGTGAATAATGCTGTATAATAGACTGTATTTATATTATTCACATGTGAATAATTCTGTATAATATACTGTATTTATATTATTCACATGTGAATAATGCTGTATAATAGACTGCATTTATGTTATTCAAATGTGAATAATGCTGTATAATAGACTGTATTTATATTATTCACATGTGAATAATGTTGTATAATAGACTCTATTTATATTATTCACATGTGAATAATGTTGTATAATAGACTGTATTTATGTTATTCACATGTGAATAATGCTGTATAATAGACTGTATTTATATCATTCACATGTGAATAATGCTGTATAATAGACTGTATTTATATTATTCACATGTGAATAATTCTGTATAATAGACTGTATTTATATTATTCACATGTGAATAATGCTGTATAATAGACTGTATTTATATTATTCACATGTGAATAATGCTGTATAATAGACTGTATTTATATTATTCACATGTGAAAAATACCTAAATGTTTATTGTCTACTTAATGTGAGTGAACTGTGGTGCTGAATTTCCCCCAGGGATCCATAAAGTACTTTCTATTCTATTCTATAGAACAAGGAAGCAAGAAATCCACGTAACGTGTCAGGTGATGCCAACAAGACACCCAGACTGAGTGTCGCAAATAAGGAGCGCTCTGATTGGTGCCCGGGAGCAGGTGAGCGTCCCGAACACTAATCAGATGTAGGTGAAAATAATCAGCACCAATGGCAACTAAGAAACACAAACCCAGAGGTGCTGAAAATGTAACTAAGGGAGTGAAACTAAAATAAAACATGATCTGGGCAACGGATCATGACAAAAGCACAAACAACAAAACAGCCTCCCAGTGTTTTTGCTTGCTTTGTTTTTTCAGAAATGTATTTTTATCATAGCCACCAGCGAAGAAGAAAAATCTATAAATCAGCCGCTCAGTCTTGTAAGCCGCAGGGTTCGAAGAATGGGGGGGGGTCTCTTATTGTTCGGAATTTACTGTACATTTGTTAAATAAAACCTCTGTCTTGTTTTAATGAATACTTTGGCCTACTTTGCTACTGTATTTTAATGCTTAGTTATTATAATGGTACTTGGTTTTCTGAGGTGGTATTTAGAGCATGTCAGATTGGGTTGGTGACAAACCCCAAGATGCAGAGATGGGGGCAGGCATTGAATAAGAAAACAGGATTTAATTCAAACTAAACAAGAACAAACAAAAGGGGTACAACAAAAAGCGCGCACGAGGCGGATAACAAACAAAAGGAGCTTAGCATGGAAGCTAGCATAAACAGAACAGGGAACAGAAGTCGTTACGTGTTGTACAAAGACAAAATAGGAAGCAGGGAACCAAAAAACAGTAAGCTACAAACATCTAACAAATGATATCTTACCGCTGCACTGCAACGACACGATAGGAGCGACAATACAATACACAAGCGACATGCAATACGTAAGAATAATCCAGCACTGACTGGAGGAACAAAGCAGGTACAAATAGGAGCGGGCTGATTGACACCAGGTGTGGCCAGGTGCCAATCAGCCGCAGCTGAGGGTAAACAGCGCCCAGGGAGAAAGACAGGAAACAGACAAAATAAGAGCGCAGAGGAAACAAAGACAAATGCAGAGGGAAAAACCAAAGCATGGACAAACTGTCAGGGGCGAGCCTGACTGACAGAGCAGTCTTTTTTCAACCACTGGGACGCAGTCTGGTCGGCTAATGGGAGATTATCTATCCATACATCCATCCATTTTCTACCGCTTATTCCCTTTGGGGTTGCGGGGGGCGCTAGTGCTTATCTCAGCTACAATCGGATGGAAGGCGGGGAACACCCTGGACAAGTCGCCACTTCATCGCAGGGCGGGGATTATCTAATTGCACCTATTTGGGTTAAAAAACATTTTTTACAAAGCAGTAATTATAATCCGCAAATGGTGTGTTGTTGAGTGTTGGTGCTGTCTAGACCATGTTATACTTTTCCATATCTGTAGGTGGCAGCCGGTAGCTAATTGCTTTGTAGATGTCGGAAACAGCGGGAGGCAGGGTGCAGGTAAAAAGGTGTCTAATGCTTAAACCAAAAATACACAAAAGGTGAGTGCACCTAAGAAAAGGCATTGAAGCTTAGGGAAGGCCATGCAGAACAAAACACTTCACACAGGAAAACAGCAAAAAACTCCAAATAAGTCAGGGTATGATGTGACAGGTGGTGACAGTACACCTATTTTGAGACAAGAACTATAGTCATGCATGCTTGCTTATGCTTTAAAGTCATATCCAACAATCGAGACGGCTTTTTACTGTCAACTGAGTTTGTTTAATTATGATATCTTATATTAGGGACGGCGTGGCGCATTGGGGGAGTGGCTGTGCGCAACCCGAGGGTCACTGGTTCAAATCCCACCTAGAACCAACCTCGTCAAGTCCGTTGTGTCCTGAGCAAGACACTTCACCCTTGCTCCTGATGGGTGCTGGTTGGCGCCTTGCATGGCAGCTCCCTCCATCAGTGTGTGAATGTGTGTGTGAATGGGTAAATGTGGAAGTAGTGTCAAAGCGCTTTGAGTACCTTGAAGGTTGAAAAGCGCTATACAAGTACAACCCATTTATATCTGCTGGTGGTGTGCCTCCACATTTTTTAAACGCAAAATATGTGCCTTGTCCATACTTGCCAACCTTGAGACCTCCGATTTCAGGAGATGGGGGTTGGGCGGAGGCGTGGTTGAGGAGGGGGTGTGGTTAAGAGGGGAGGAGTATAATTCACCAACTCGAGTATTTCATCAATTTTTCATATATATGTATGAAATACTTGACTTTCAGTGAATTTTAGCTACATATATTTATATTATTATTTTATAAATAAAAGAAATAGTTGAATTTCAGACGGCACCTATCAAATTCACAGTAATAAAAACAAAGTTGTTTTGCTAACTGTACTGTGCTTGCTGGTTACTAATAAAAAAAACACTTACCTTTCACTATTTGAGTAACCTTTGTTCTGCCATTTGCTTACTGGCGAGAGTCACTTGCCGTCAGGTGCACAACACCACGTAAATCGTTGGCCAATCAAAAAACAACCCCATAACGCTATAGCCAACATTCACCAGGAGATGGCGACAGACAAGATAGAATCACTATTACAGACGGCGTCGCCATGGCTGTAACTTCCTCCTTCTTCTGCTTCGTCTCCTTGGGTGTGCAGTTTTTCATTCAAATCTCTAGATGCTGTAACGTGACCATTCAGGTCCGCATGGAGCTGGAGGGGGCGTGACCTCCAGTGCCGCTGAATTTCGGGAGATTTTTAGGAGAAAATTTCTTCTGGGAGGTTTTTTGGAGAGGCGCTGAATTTCGGGAGTCTCCCGGAAAATCCGGGAGGGTTGGCAAGTATGGCCGTGTCTCAAAAAATGTTGTAATCCGCTTTGTTGTTATTTTCACTTCTTTTGACTTCTTTTTTCTTGTCATTCCTGTCACAAAGTGTGTTGCACCTCCTATGTGCACTTCCTGCGTTGGACTGTGAAGAACAGGGATCCTGTTGAGTTAACCGGTTTTAAAGTAACCTGCGTTTGACACGTGGGAGTAAGCTGCAGCACCAGAGACAAACCCACGCAAGCCCAGCATGTGAACTCCACCCAGAACCAGAGAAGGAACAAAATACATGTTTTGGGCTTCTTTTGCCATTGATGCCTTTTGATTCAAAGCCACACAAGTGGAAAATACCGAAAAATCTGTTAGTTTGTTTTATATATAAGTCGCATTATGTTGAGATTGGAATTTGAAAAAGGGTTCGCCGTAGTCCAGAATGTATTGTGTAAGCAAATGTTCATTTAGTGGAAGAAACATCCTGACAGCTCCCAGTGAGAATGCCAAGTACTGCCTCCTGCCATTTATATAACCATGGAAACAAGAGACTACACAAGGAGCGTTCTCATCAGCGTCACCCTCATGCACGACATTTGCCATGCCAGCTTTTTGCACCGCATCTTTCTGTGTAATCTCCCATGTTCCCTTTCTTCCCTCCGCCGTTGCATTGTCTGCCTTTTTTTTCCCCCACCACAAGAAAACAATGACATTGATTTACAAAAAGTAAATAGATCAGTGATTCTCAAATTGTGGTATATGTGTATAACATCTCCCATCTACAAACCCCGTTTCCATGAGTTGGGAAATGGTGTTAGATGTAAATATAAACAGAATACAATGATTTGCAAATCCTTTTCAACCCATATTCAATTGAATTTGCTACAAAGACAAGATATTTGATGTTCAAACTCATAAACTTGTTTTTTTTGTGCAAATAATTGACTTAGAATTTCATGGCTGCAACACGTGCCAAAGTAGTTGGGAAAGGGCATGTTCACCACTGTGTTACATCACCTTTTCTTTTAACAACACTCAATAAACGTTTGGGAACTGAGGAAACTAATTGTTGAAGCTTTGAAAGTGGAATTTTTTCCCCATTAGGGTTTGGGTTACCTTGAGGCAGAGGTACTTGCTGCCTTTTCCACGTGGCAACAAGCATGCGCCCCCTCGCATGCACTCGCCCAATACACACTGTGTGTAGCCGTGGAGGCACCGCCTGTGTCTGCCTCACTTCTCATCTGCTGCATTGTTTTGATCAGGAAACAGGGAATTTCCACAATTTTGACCATAAAAATTATCAAAATATACAGTCTAAACCAAAGGACAAATTTTAAACCTTATTTTATTACTTTGTTTTGGAACATCTCATGGTTAAGCCACCTGGTGGCAGGTGAGGCACTGCCTCCCCTGACTGCACGTCACTGATTGTAGCGTCCTGGAAGAGTTAGTTCACCGATTGTAGCGTCCTGGAAGAGTTAGTGCTGCAAGGGGTTCTGGGTATTTGTTCTGTTGTGTTATGGTGCGGATGTTGGGACGGCGTGGCGCAGTGGGAGAGTGGCAGTGCGCAACCCGAGTGTCCCTGGTTCAAATCCCACCTAGTACCAACCTCGTCACGTCCGTTGTGTCCTGAGCAAGACACTTCACCCTTGCTCCTGATGGGTGCTGGTTGGCGCCTTGCATGGCAGCTCCCTCCATCAGTGTGTGAATGTGTGTGTGAATGGGTAAATGTGGAAGTAATGTCAAAGCGCTTTGAGTTCCTTAAAGGTAGAAAAGCGCTATACAAGTACAACCCATTTATCATTTATTTATTTTATGTTCTACTGAAATGTGTTTGTCATTCTTGTTTGGTGTGGGTTCACAGTGTGGCGCATATTTGTAACAGTGTTAAAGTTTATACGGCCACCCTCAGTGTGACCTGTATGGCTATTGACCAAGTATGACTTGCATTCAGTTTTGAGTGTCTGCAAAAGCCACAAGTATTTGTGAGAAGGTGTGTCCACGTATGATATATGTATATGTATATATATATATATTTATATATGTGTGTGTGTATATGTATATATATATATATATATATACCGCTATGTGTATATGTATTTATATATATATATGGGTATGTATGTGTATATATTGATAGATAAATAGTGTATGTGTGTGTGTGTGTATATATATAGATATATATAGATAGATGGATGGATGGATAAATGTATATATATAGATACATATATAGATGTGTGTGTGTGTGTGTGTATATATATATATATATATATATTTATTTATTTATGTGGATGGATATAGATGTGTGTGTGTGTATATATAGATGTATATAGGTAGATGGATGGATATATAGATGTGTATGTATGTATATAGATGGATGAATGGATAGATAGATATAGATTGTATATATATATATACATATATATGAATAGATTGATAGATATAGATGTGTGTGTATAGATAGATAGATGTGTATGTATGTATATATATATATATATAGATAGATAGATGTATACATATAGATGTGTATATGTGAGGCCCCCTGTTGAAGACCTCTGTATTTAATATAGGCATCCTGAGCCAATCACAGACCATAATACTGAGCAGTGTCCTCTTATTGCTTTGGTCTCCTTTAGTAGTCATTACTACACCAATTTAGCCTTTTTTATGATTGAAAATGCCTAATTTAGGGCAAAAATCTTGCATATCTACTTAAATTTTTTTTTTAATTTGCGATTTTTGTAAAAGAAGAAAAAATATTGTGATTTTTTTTTTTTTTTTTGCTTACAATATTCAGCCCTCGTTTCATTCTGATCATAATCACATATGAGGCACAATTTTAAAATCGCCGTTAATTGATATCGCCTCGACAGCAACATTTGCAGTATCGCCCAACACTGCCGGTCCCCTAATAGTCAGCACTTTGAATGACATCATCCAAGTTGGCGCATTGAAGTGCGAAAATCATCATCATCATCATCATCATCTAACCTGCATCTTTACACCAATCATCATCAAATACAGTGTGTGTGTGTGTGTGTGTGCGTGTGTGTGCGTGCGTGTGTGTGTGTGTGCGTGTGTGTGTGTTTCCCATTCCCCATTCCCAGTTTACCGGCTCGGTGCGCCTCGTCCAGCCGGACCTCGGTGGTGCTGCTCGGGTCACTGTGGGACCTCCCGCGCTGCAGGACGCAGTAATCTCCCGGGTTGTGTGACGTCATGATGGAGAGAATAGTCACCAGGCAGCGGTCGTGACCACAAGGTAGCCGGCATCAAGTGGTGCTAAGAAGATAGAGATAGATATATTTCTGCATATATCATGCGGCTGCGGCTGTGGGCGCTGGACGGCAGGTCATCATGACGCACGTCGTCGCCTTCAAGTGCTGCTGCTCAGCGTCCTCATCTTGTCGCCTTCAAGTGCTGCTGCTCAGCGTCCTCATATTGTCGCCTTCAAGTGCTGCTCAGCGTCCTCAGCTTCTCACAGCCAAGCAGGACTCTCAAGGGATGGGCGATACTGCAAATGCTGGTATCGATCCAATAGCGATAAAGGGCCGAAACCGATGCCGACACTTTGTACTGATAATTTGTTGGTCGGGATTATCCATTTCCATTTTCTGCCGCTTATTCCCATTCGGGGTCGCGGGGGGCGCTGGCGCCCATCTCAGCTACAATCGGGCGGAAGGCGGTGTACACCCTGGACAAGTCGCCACCTCATCACAGGGCCAACACAGATAGACAGACAACATTCACACACTAGGGACCATTTAGTGTTGCCAATCAACCTATCCCCAGGTGCATGTCTTTGGAAGTGGGAGGAAGCCGGAGTACCCGGAGGGAACCCACGCATTCACGGGGAGAACATGCAAACTCCACACAGAAAGATCCCGAGCCTGGATTTGAACCCAGGACTGCAGGACCTTCGTATTGTGAGGCAGACGCACTAACCCCTCTGCCACCGTGAAGCCCGGTCGGGATTATACTTGGGATAAAATAAAGACTTTAGGAAAAGTATACATACCGGAAAATATATATATATAAATATGTTTATATTTTTCGGTGCATATATATACATACATATATATGTGTATACATATATATATGTATACACATATATATATACATACATATATATATGTGTATACATATATATATGTATGTATATATATATATGTGTATACATATATATATGTATGTATATATATATATGTGTATACATATATATGTATACACATATATATATATACATACATATATATATGTGTATACATATATATATGTATGTATATATTACAAGGTGTGGGAAAAAATCAATTTGAATTTGAATCGCGATTCTCACGTTGTGCGATTCAGAATCGATTATCATGTAAAAAAAATCAATTTCATATTTATTTTTACTTTGTTTTATTTAGTTAGTTTTTTTAATCAATCCAACAAAACAATACACAGCAATACCATAACAATGCAATCCAATTCCAAAACCAAACCTGAGCCAGCAACACTCAGAACTGCAATAAAAAGAGCAATTGAGAGGAGACACAAACACCACACAGAACAAAACAAAAGTAGTGAAACTAAAATGAATATTATCAACAACAGTATCAATATTAGTTATCATTTCAGCATAGCAGTGATTAAAAATCCCTCATTGGCATTATTTAAAAATAAAAAAAAGAACAATAGTGTCACAGTGGCTTACACTTGCATGGCATCTCATAAACTGGACAACACACTGTGTCCAATGTTTTCACAAAGATACAATAAGTCATATTTTTGGTTTGTTGAATAGTTAAATGTACATTATTGCAATCAGTTGATAAAACATTGTCCTTTACAATTACAAAAGCTTTTTACAAAAATCTACTACTCTGCTAGCATGTGAGCAGACTGGGGTAGATCCTGCTGAAATCTATGTATTGAATGAATACACAATCCTTTTGAATCAGGAAAGTATCGTTTTTGAATCGAGAATCGCGTTGAATGGAAAAAAATCGATATATAATCGAATCGTGACCCCAAGAATAGATATTGAATTGAACCGTGGGAAACCCTAAGATTTGCAGCCCTAATATATATATATATATATATATATATATATATATATATATATATATATATATATATATATATATAACATAACGTATATGACGATGTGACAATTATTTTGAAGGGCTGCACAAAATAATGTATTAACATCCGAATTGTGATTTTTAATACTCCGATTTTACAAAAATCGATTCAATATGTTATGACACTTCAAATATTCCACTGTGAACATTTTTAGGCTACGATGAGGTGGCGACTTGTCCAGGGTGTACCCGAATGTGATAAACAGGAAAAGGCCCTGCCACACTTACCTGACACTTGGAATAGAGTAATTTTTGGGATTACTGTTGAACTACTGGGCTGTGTGTTTACCTGACTGTGAACTACAGGTTGTACTATGGGCTGTAGGTCCCTAAAGTATATATGTTCATACATTATTTATGTAGGATATACGCGTGTATATATATAACCTAAACATATTGTTTCTTGAATTTAAAAATAGCTGACTGTTTTCCCCCCCCTTCTCTGGGATTATATTCCCAGTTTTGATCTCGGACCTTTGGTCATTATAGCATATAACAATATTCTATTACTGTTAAGCAAACTATGAATAATAAAACACGCGAAAACATGTTGCCTTTATCATAGCTACACGTTTGACAAAAAAAAGCATGAAAATCAGTGGTATTCAGTGAGGTAAAATGAATTTAATGCGCTGTCCCCTCCCCTCTCAGTAAACTGTGGAGTCCCCCAAGGCAGTGAACCAGGACCTTTACTGTTCCTAATATACGGAAATGAAATGCCATCAGTATGCGACTGTGAATTGTTCCTGTTTGTGGATGACTCGGCCCTGCTGGTATTCGGCAAGGACAAGTCACATGTGGAACAAAATCCTCAGTGCTGAACTCCTTAATATTTGCAACTGGCTATATTTAATATATATATATATATATATATATATATATATATATATATATATATATATATATATATATATATATATATGTAAATGTATATGTATGTGTCTTGATTGGATTATCCAGAGAATAGTGTTCGATACCGTGGTAGAGTGCAATATGTAGGTAGGATTAACCGAAGGAGCGTTTAAAACCAGATGGAATAATCACCAGGCCTCCTTTAGAAACCAGACTTTGCGGAATTTTACAGAACTCAGCAAGCACATTTGGAACCTCAAAGACAATAATGTTGAATATTCAATAACATGGCAAATTCTTGCATCCAGCACACCTTACAACAGTGGTAATAAAAGATGCAACCTATGCTTAAAAGAGAAACTGTTTATTATATATCATCCAGATCTATCATCCCTCAACAAGCGCAGTGAAATCATTTCAACATGCCGCCACAGACGGAAACACCTCCTAGGTAACACATGAGCCAATCACCACACCCTATGCCTGCCTGTACCCACCCACTCTGTGCCCTATATAAACCATTGTATGTGAATGCTTCCATTAAGATGAAGTAGTCTTGTGATTTTTCCCACACCTACATATATATATATATATATATATATATATATATATATATATATATATATATATATATATATATATATATAAAATATTTGACTCTTAACCACGACCCCCACCACGCCCCGCCCCCGACCAGGCCCCACGCTCCACCCCTGACCACGCCCCCCACCCCCCAGCTCCCGGAATCGCAGGTCTCAAGGTTGGCAAGTATGATAGTATATATTTGTACCATGAATTGATTAACGTGGACCCCGACTTGAACGACTTGCAAAACTTATTGGGGTGTTACCATTCAGTGGTCAATTGTACGCAATATGTGCTGTACTGTGCAATCTACTAATAAAAGTATCAATCAATCAATCAATCCTGACAAATGAATTGCACTAAGTGGAGCGGATCACCACTCCAAGATGGCGGCCCTGCGTCTCGTCGATGCTGCGTCTACTAATAAGATGTGTATGGTAACATCAGCCAAATGGCAGTTACGTTCGTGCAAGGTGTCACTGATGCCATGTTTTATTTTTTTAATAATAATTAAATGAAAATGTAAAAGCAAAACAAACATTTTACATCAAAAATACACGGTGTTATTTAAGTGTAGAAGTGGAAGTGCCCGGTGTTGTGCCGAATTATGCACCCCCGCCGTAAAATGCACCCCCTGGCGGGAGCGCGCTTACGTCACTCGGTTGCGTCACCCGTCTCGAAAAGTAGCTAAACTCGGCTAAAATCGCCTCTTTCGGCATAAAAATGTACATAACAAGGTGAATAATCCAAGTTGTCTTTACTATGGATATATTAATGGATGGATTAATTCTGATTCTTTAATGATTTCGCCGCCATTGCCTTTAATGATTTCGTCGTCATTCAATCGCTTCTTTCGGCAGAAAAATGTACATAAGGTGAATATTACAAGTTGTCTTTACTTTGGATATATTAATGGATGGATTAATTGTGATTCTTCAATGATTTCGCCGTCATTGCCTTTAATGATTTTGTCGTCATTCTGGTGGGTACATCGCCTCTTTCGGCATAAAAAAGTACATAAAGTGAAATAATCCAAGATGTGTTTACTTTGGATTTATTAATGGATGGATTAATTGTGAGCCTTTAATGATTTCGCCACCATTCAGATAAGGCGAAAACAATAACAATTTAATATAGGAATATTTGCTGTCCCGAAAATGTATTGAAGTATTGTATTAAAGAATATATACACCAAAGTAAGCCTCTATATGTACTTTTTTAGAGACATCAAGGAGAACGAATGTTTGCTGCTTCACTCGACGGGATCCAATACATGTATTTTAAAAATATGACATTTTCTTTAACTGTAAGAAGCTCATGGGTGGATGGATGAATACATTAATAAATGAATGCATCTGATACCTATCGTTGTTTTGATTTTAAGAATTTTCAAACTGAACATTCACAAATAACTTTACCAAAAGTACCCGAAATACCAGAGATGGAGTTATGGTGGGGGTGCATTTTCAGTGAAGAGTTGATTCCAGCTGCCTAAACATCTATCTATCTCTGGCTAGGATGGTCGTAGAGACATGAAACTCACCCTGGTGACTCATCCTTACCCCCTATGTATACTGTGAAAACCATGTGATGATTGGACCCCCACAGGCGGAGTTAGGGGGGGGGTGCATTTTCAGGCAGCACCAATATCTCTGGCTAGGATGGTCGTAGAGACATGAAACTCACCCTAGTAACTCATCCTTACCCCCTCTGTATACTGTGAAAACCATGTGATGATTGGACCCCCACAGGCGGAGTTAGGGGGGGGGTGCATTTTCAGGCAGCACCAATAGCCCACCTGCTGGAAAATGCATGTTTTTCCCCTCTAAACTCTCTCCCTTTGTTTATAATGCCAATTTTTTGCTGGATTTAGTCTCTATAAACTCCAAGGAAAACAATACCCGGCTGGGGACAATTTTTGAAATTGGTCTCCAAACTAAGGCATGCGGGCCGAAAGCGGCCCGCCGACGTCCAAAATCCGGCCCCTGGATTTTTATTCATGTTTTGAATTTTTGGGACATGGGGGACTTGTGGGAATCCATCCCAGGTAAGATTTTTGAACATTTTGAGGACTTTTGCCTACTTTCCCAACTTTCCCCCCCACTTCCAGTGTGACTTTGCGGTGTGCGCTATGGACATGCTGGGCATCCCTTGACTCGGGTGGCCAGCTGCGGGACTTGTGTGATTGATTTTTTAAAACTTTGAGGACTTTTGCCTACTTTCCCAGCTTTTCCCCCACTTCCAGTCAGTTGTGGTGTATCGCTATACATGGGCTATTATTAGGAAGAGGCGTTTATTTGGTAATATACAGTATATATACAGTATATATATATATATATATATATATATATATATATATATATATATATATATACACATCGTGATATATATACACATATATATATGTATACATATATATATAGACATACATGTGTAGATCCACACATGCATGTCTATATATATATATATGTATACATATTTATATGTATATATACAACAATGTGTGTGTGTAATATATACATATATATATATAGGCGCGGCATGGCGTAGTGGGTAGAGCGGCCGGCCAGAAACCTGAGAGTTTCTGGTTCGCTTCCCACCTATTGACATCCAAAAAAAATCACTGCCTTGGGCAGGACACTTCCCCCTTGCCCCCGGTGCTGCTCACACTGGTGAATGAATGATGAATGAATGATTAGTGGTGGTCGGAGGGGCCGTAGGTGCAAACTGGCAGCCACACTTCCGTCAGTCTACCCCAGGGCAGCTGTGGCTACAGATATAGCTTACCACCACCAGGTGTGAATGAATGTCGGGTCCCACTTCTCTGTGAGCGCTTTGAGTGTTTATAAAAGTGCGATATAAATCTAAGTGATTTATATATATATATATATATATACTGTATATTACCAAATAAACGCCTCTTCCTAATAATAGCCCATGTATAGCGATACACCACAACTGACTGGAAGTGGGGGAAAAGCTGGGAAAGTAGGCAAAAGTCCTCAAAGTTTTAAAAAATCAATCACACAAGTCCCGCAGCTGGCCACCCGAGTCAAGGGATGCCCAGCATGTCCATAGCGCACACCGCAAAGTCACACTGGAAGTGGGGGGGAAAGTTGGGAAAGTAGGCAAAAGTCCTCAAAATGTTCAAAAATCTTACCTGGGATGGATTCCCACAAGTCCCCCATGTCCCAAAAATTCAAAACATGAATAAAAATCCAGGGGCCGGATTTTGGACGTCGGCGGGCCGCTTTCGGCCCGCATGCCTTAGTTTGGAGACCAATTTCAAAAATTGTCCCCAGCCGGGTATTGTTTTCCTTGGAGTTTATAGAGACTAAATCCAGCAAAAAAATTGGCATTATAAACAAAGGGAGAGAGTCTAGAGGGGAAAAACATGCATTTTCCAGCAGGTGGGCTATTGGTGCTGCCTGAAAAAGCACCCCCCCCTAACTCCGCCTATGGAGGTCCAATCATCACATGGTTTTCACAGTATACAGAGGGGGTAAGGATGAGTTACTAGGGTGAGTTTCATGTCTCTACGACCATCCTAGCCAGAGATAGCTAGGGGGTGCATTTCCCGGCAGGTGGGCTGTTGGTGCTGCCTGAAAATGCACCCCCCCCTAACTCCGCCTGTGGGGGTCCAATCATCACATGGTTTTCACAGTATACAGATGGGGTAAGGATGAGTTACTAGGGTGAGTTTCATGTCTCTACGACCATCCTAGCCAGAGATATTGGTGCTGCCTGAAAATGCACCCCCCCCTAACTCCGCCTGTGGGGGTCCAATCATCACATGGTTTTCACAGTATACAGATGGGGTAAGGATGAGTTACTAGGGTGAGTTTCATGTCTCTACGACCATCCTAGCCAGAGATATTGGTGCTGCCTGAAAATGCACCCCCCCCCTAACTCCGCCTGTGGGGGTCCAATCATCACATGGTTTTCACAGTATACAGATGGGGTAAGGATGAGTCACCAGGGTGAGTTTCATGTCTCTACGACCATCCTAGCCAGAGATAGATAGATGTTCAGGCAGCTGGAATCAACTCTTCACTGAAAATGCACCCCCACCATAACTCCATCTCTGGTATTTCGGGTACTTTTGGTAAAGTTATTTGTGAATGTTCAGTTTGAAAATTCTTAAAATCAAAACAACGATAGGTATCAGATGCATTCATTTATTAATGTATTCATCCATCCACCCATGAGCTTCTTACAGTTAAAGAAAATGTCATATTTTTAAAATACATGTATTGGATCCCGTCGAGTGAAGCAGCAAACATTCGTTCTCCTTGATGTCTCTAAAAAAGTACATATAGAGGCTTACTTTGGTGTATATATTCTTTAATACAATACTTCAATACATTTTCGGGACAGCAAATATTCCTATATTAAATTGTTATTGTTTTCGCCTTATCTGAATGGTGGCGAAATCATTAAAGGCTCACAATTAATCCATCCATTAATAAATCCAAAGTAAACACAACTTGGATTATTTCACTTTATGTACTTTTTTATGCCGAAAGAGGCGATGTACCCACCAGAATGACGACGAAATCATTAAAGGCAATGACGGGGAAATCATTGAAGAATCACAATTAATCCATCCATTAATATATCCAAAGTAAAGACAACTTGGATTATTCACCTTATGTACATTTTTCTGCCGAAAGAGGCGATTGAATGACGACGAAATCATTAAAGGCAATGGCGGCGAAATCATTAAAGAATCAGAATTAATCCATCCATTAATATATCCATAGTAAAGACAACTTGGATTATTCACCTTGTTATGTACATTTTTATGCCGAAAGAGGCGATTTTAGCCGAGTTTCCGAGTGACGTAAGCGCGCTCCCGACAGGGGGTGCATTTTACGGCGGGGGTGCAGAATTCGGCACAACACCGGCCTCCTTTTCCGGAAGTTGCGTAGCAAACATGGCGGACAATAAAGTAAACAGTCTTCCTGATGCTAACAGCTCGTCGAATAGCGGCGATTTTTCAACAAACCCCACGTCGACACAGTCACTGGAAGATGAAAAACAAGAGGATATTGTGACTGAATACAGCCAGGACCTTAAAAGCGTCCTGGTTACCAGCGTTTTAAACCTGGAGAAGCTGGATGTGGACTTATACAGGTAGCTATCCGGGCTGTTGACAAGGATAACACAACCCTGTACTCAAATGTAGTTCTTTAATAGATATACTTTGAAGTATTTTATACGTTTAACAACAATAGGAGCAAGTAGCTCAAGTTAGTAAGAATAATTTTGTTTTACCTTGTACTTAAAGGCCTACTGAAATGAGATGTTCTTATTTAAACGGGGATAGCAGCTCCATTCTATGTGTCATACTTCATCATTTCCCCATATTGCCATATTTTTGCTGAAAGGATTTAGTAGAGAACATCCACCATAAAGTTTGCAGCTTTTGGTCGCTTATAAAAAAGCCTTGCCTGTACCGAAAGTAGCAGACAATGTGCGCGTGACGTCACGGGTTGTGGAGCTCCTCACATCTGAACATTGTTTACAATCATGGCCACCAGCAGCAAGAGCGATTCGGACTGAGAAAGCAACAATTTCCCCATTAATTTGAGCGAGGATGAAAGATTTGTGGATGAGAAAAGTTAGAGTGAAGCACTAGAAAAGAAAGAAAAAAAGGCGACGGCAGTGGGAGCGATTCAGATGTTATTAGACACATTTACCAGGAAAATTCTGGAAAATCCCTTATCTGCTTGTTGTGTTACTAGTGTTTTAGTGAGGCTATAGTCATACCTGAAAGTCGGAGGGCTGCGGTGACCGCCAGTGTCTCTGAGGGAAGTGTTGCGTTCGACCTGGCGTTTCTCTGCTGGGAATTTAAACTGCCAGTCTTCTCCCAAGTTCTTTTTGATGACACATAAGCTGATTCTCAATGAATCCTAGACAATGTATAGGATATATGATACTTTATTCCAAAGCCTTGGAGAGATCAATCTAGATACAACATTTCGATAGCATTGCCCAAATTGATCTAACATTCTAACGGAAAGAGACTACTTCTTATTTAATACCCGCTCCCACCCTCCCCAGATGGGACACAGGCTCCTTGTTCAACTAGGGATAAGATATTTAGGGAGTACACCAACTTCCCACATTCCAAAGTTTCAAGGCTAACACAGTTCACTTGCAGACAAATAGAAAGAGAACAAAAAGGAAAAACACTAGCTGTTTTAGAATAAGACTATGAATATAAAGAAGTAACTCTAAAATATGGATATATGTAGATATTCATCTCTGTTAGAAGCCAAATGGAGAAGCCAAGAAAGTCACAGCTGCGTTTTTGACAGCTGCTGCAGGGGGACGCAAACTCCGCTCAAGTCGACTTAATATCACAATTTTCTCATCTAAAAACTTGCTGTTTGACATGTGGTAGAGCAGTGGTTCTCAACCTTTTTTCAATGATGTACCCCCTGTGAATTTTTTTTTAATTTAAGTACCCCCTAATAAGAGCAAAGCATTTTTGGGTGAAAAAAAGAGATAAAGAAGTAAAATACAGCACTATGTCATCACTTTCTCATTTATTAAATTGTATAACAGTGCAAAATATTGCTCATTTGTAGTGGTCTTTTTTTAATTTGTTGACAAATAAACAAGTGATTCAATTATAAATATAGATTTCTACACATAGAAGTAATCATCAACTTAAAGGGGATTGTAATAGAGATCCATCTGGATTCATCAACTTCATTCTAAACATCCATCCATCCCTTTTCTACCGCTTATTCCCTTTTGGGGTGGCGGGGGGCACTGGCGCCTATCTCAGCTACAATCGGGCGGAAGGCGGTGTACACCCTGGACAAGTCGCCACCTCATTGCAGGGCCAACACAGATAGACAGACAACATTCACACTCACATTCACATTTAGTGTTGCCAACATTTCTTCATAAAAAAGAAATCTTTAACATCAATATTTATGGAACATGTCCACAAAAAATCTAGCTGTCAACACTGAATATTGCATTGTTGCATTTCTTTTCACACTTTATGAACTTATATTCATATTTTGTTGAAGTATTATTCAATAAATATATTTATAAAGGATTTTTGAATTGTTGCTATTTTTAGAATATATTTTTTTTAAATCTCACGTACCCCTTGGCATACCCTCAAGTACCCCCAGGGGTACGCGTACCCCCATTTGAGAACCACTGTGGTGGAGAAACATGTTCGCTTGACCGCTCTGTTCCATATTAAAGCTTCACAACAAACAAAGAAACACCGGCTGTGTTTTGGTTGCTAAAGGCGGCTGCAATCCACCGCTTTCCACCAACAGCATTCTTCTTTGACGTCTCCATTACTAATTGAACAAATTGCAAAAGATTCAGCAAGACAGATGTCCAAAATACTGTGTAGTTATGTGATTACGGCAGACGACTTTTAGCCGTGAGTGGCGCTGGGATAAAATGTCCGCTCCAACCAATAACGTCACAAGCACGCGTCAACATAAGCGTCATCATTCTGCGACGTTTTCGACAGGACACATCGCGGGAAATTTAAAATTGCAATTTAGTAAACTAAAGCGGCCGTATTGTCATGTGTTGCAATGTTAATATTTCATCATTGATATATAAACTATCAGACTGCGTGGTGGCTAGTAGTGGCTTTCAGTAGGCCTTTAATATCACGCCTCCTTTGACACTGCAACATAGTAAAATAGCAGTAATTAAAGTGTCTTATTTCTCCCCAGAGGGACACATCATTGGGTACCCCGCACTCAGCGCTTGTTTGGGGGTCAAATAATTGGTCAAGCCCTTGTTGCTGCAGCCAAATCTGTCAGTGATCACCTGTATGGCCACTCTCTACACTGCTACTTTGTCAGAGCAGGTAAGCTAAAGTGCACTGCGAGTTTCTTTTGTTGATTTAAAATACCCCATTGCCAGAATATCATTTGTGTGGCTCCATCCATCCATTTTCTACCGCTTGTCCCTTTCGGGGAGCGATGGGTCCCGGAGCTGCATTCGGGCGGAAGGCGGCGTACACCCTGGACAAGTCGCCACCTCATCACAGGGCCAACACAGATAGACAGAAAACATTCACACTCACATTCACACACTAGGGACCATTTAGTGTTGCCAATCAACCTATCCCCAAGTGCATGTCTTTGGAAGTGGGAGAAATTCGGACTACCCGGACAGAACCCACGCAGTCACGGGGAGAACATGCAAACTCCACACAGAAAGATCCCGAGTGCAGGATCGAACCCAGGACCTGATTGATTGATTGATTGATTTAAACTCTTATTAGTAGATTGCACAGTACAGTACATATTCCGTACAATTGACCACTAAATGGTAACACCCCAATAAGTTTTTCAACTTGTTTAAGTCGGGGTCCACGTTAATCAATTCATGGTACAAATATATACTATCAACATAATACAATCATCACACAAGTTAATCATCATAGTATATACATTGAATTATTTACAATCCAGGGGGTGGGATGAGGAGCTTTGGTTGATATCAGAACTTCAGTCATCAACAATTGCATCAATAGAGAAATGGACATTGAAACAGTGTAGGTCTTATTTAGTAGGATATGTACAGCCAGCAGAGAACATAGTGAGTTCACATAGCATAAGAACAAGTATATACATTACAAAATACATTTGATTGTTTACATTAGGTTATTTACAATCCGGGCAGATGGGATGTGAATGGAGGAGGGTATTAGTAAAGTGTTGAAGTTGCCAGGAGGTGTTGTTTTAGAGTGGTTTTGAAGGAATATAGAGATGCACTTACTTTTATACCTGTTGGGAGTGCATTCCACATTGATGTGGCATAGAAAGAGAATGAGTTAAGACCTTTGTTAGATCGAAATCTGGGTTTAACGTGGTTTGTGGAGCTCCCCCTGGTGTTGTGGTTATGGCGGTCATTTACGTTAAGAAAGTAGTTTGACATGTACTTCGGTATCAGGGAGGTGTAGCGGATTTTATAGACTAGGCTCAGTGCAAGTTGTTTGACTCTGTCCTCCACCCTGAGCCAGCCCACTTTGGAGAAGTGGGTAGGAGTTAGGTGTGATCTGGGGTGGAGGTCTAAAAGTAACCGGACTAGCTTGTTCTGGGATGTTTGGAGTCTAGATTTGAGGGTTTTGGAGGTGCTGGGGTACCAGGAAGTGAAAGTGTAATCGAAAAAGGGTTGAATGAGAGTTCCCGCTAGAATCTTCAAGGTACTTTTGTTGACTAGAGAGGAGATTCTGTAGAGGAATCTCGTTGGTTGCCATTTCATCACAGGAAAGATTGGCCTCTAGAATGGAAGCTAGGCCGGTGATCTCATCTTTCCTGGTGATAACAATGTCACCCACTTTTATAATAATAATAATGGATTAGATTCATATCACGCTTTTCTATTGTTAGATACTCAAAGCGCTCACAGAGAAGTGGGAAGCCATCATTCATTCACACAATGGTGGTGGTAAGCTACATCTGTAGCCACAGCTGCCCTGGAGTAGACTGACGGAAGTGTGGCTGCCAGTTTGCACCTACGGCCCCTCCGACCACCACCAATCATTCATTCATCATTCATTCACCAGTGTGAGCGGCACCGGGGGCAAAGGGTGAAGTGTCCTGCCCAAGGACACAATGGCAGCAACTTTGATGTCCATAGGTGGGAAGCGAACCTGCAACCCTCAGGCTTCTGGCACGGCCGCTCTACCCACTTTTACCTTCGTATTGTGAGGCAGACGCACTAACCCCTCTCCCACCGTGCTGCCATTTGTGTGAATCTCAGTTTTCAAATTATTAGTATCTATTTGTGTTGTAT
Source organism: Nerophis ophidion (assembly GCF_033978795.1). Classification (NCBI taxonomy): domain Eukaryota; kingdom Metazoa; phylum Chordata; class Actinopteri; order Syngnathiformes; family Syngnathidae; genus Nerophis; species Nerophis ophidion. The sequence continues at coordinate 54,222,210 of NC_084626.1, forward strand.
TCTTACTTCTTTCAAATGCTGTTCATTCACTTGCGATTTCAAGTCAAATGAAAATCGCTAAGGTAACTCCGCTCTTCAAAAGTGACTGCAAACACGCTATTACCAATTACAGACCAATTTCTCTTTCGCCTCAGTTCTCAAAAAATCTCAGAGAAACTATTTAATTCACGACTTGAATCGTTTCTTGACAAACATCTTATAGTCATTGACGGTCAGAATGGCTTAAGGTCCAAAAGAACAACCTCAATGGCGATAACTTTATTTTTGATTGAAACTTTTATTAGTAGATTGCAAAGGAAGAGAATACATTATATGAAACAGTACAGTTTACACAGAATCAGAAATACTTGATTAATCCTTGAGGGGAAGTTAAAATGTTTCAGCACCATCCCATTCAAGATCAGACAAACATTACAGGGAGACAGAACAGGATTGCTGACGGGTCTGCCAACTTCCGGCAGCCCTTACAAAAAAGGTGAGAAACAGGTAAACAATGGGGGGTGAGAAGAAAAAAAAATGGTCTAAGCCTGGGCCCTTGAGAGGGAGTCCAGACTGAGACCAAGGAAAAAAACAGTTCATAGCCATAGCACACATCACTCTTACAGGTTTGTAAGAGGGAATTAAAGACATTAAAAGACCAGAGCTGATGCAACCAGCCACTTCTACATACAGCTATGAATAAAAAATAAAATAAACATATACACTGTGGTGGTCTGCTGGGGTGGAGGGAGCATGGACAGAGACAGGAGCAGACCCAGCAAAGCAACCAAGAGAGCCGACTCCAGTACAGTACATATTCCGTACAATTGACCACTAAATGGTAACACCCAAATCAGTTTTTCAACTTGTTTAAGTCGGGATCCACGTTAATCAATTCATGGTAAAGCTATTGAAGAAATTACTAATGCACTGGAGCATAAAATATATGCAGTTGATATGTTTATTTATCTAAAAAAAAGCCTTTGATACCATTAATCTTATAATTCTACAAGATAATATGGAAAGATATGGAATTGGGGGGCTGGCTGGAGACTGGTTAAAAAAGTATTTAACAGCGAGGGTACAGTTTGAAAAAATGGTTCAATATTTATCATATACTCTGGACATTGCTTGTGGTGTCCCGCAAAGGTCCGTGCTGGGGCCAAAACTGCTTAATGTGTACATTAGTGATATTTTTAATACATCCAAAATACTGAAATGTATACTATTTGCAGACAACACAAATATATTCTACAGTAGTGATGACTATAATGAGCTCATAAATACAGTAAACACAGGACTAAACATAATAATACAAAAAAGGATGAACACAATTAAATTATCCTTGAATATATATAAAACTAAGACAGTGATGTCTGGAAATCGCAACATAACGCCTGAACAAAAAATAAGTATTCATGGTACCCAAATCAAAATCATAATTGAGAATATATTTTGGGGAGTAATAATTGATTGTAAACTATCATGGAAACCTCATGTCAGACACATTAAAACAAAAATCTCCAACAGCCTCTCACTTATAAACAAAGCAAAACTATACATACCTCAATGAAAATGCACTCCGTAGTCTATACTGCACCTTGGTACTGCCATACCTTACATATTGTGTTGAAGTATGGGGGAGTACTTACCTCAACACAATTAATCCTCTGATCATATTACAGAAATGAGCAGTGCGAATCATTCACAATGTTGTTTTTTTAGAACACACTCAGAATCTATTTATGCAATCAAAGTTGCTCAAATTTGATGATCTGGTTAAATATAATACATCAATAATCTTACATAAATCACTTAAGAAATTATTGCCGCCTAATCTACAATGTTTTTTTTATAAGACGAGTGCAGGCTCATAAGTTGCGATGCTTTGAATATTTCTCATTGCCAAGAGCTCAAACCACGCGTAAACGTTTTTGTGTGTCTGTATGCGGAATAAAACTATAGAACAAACTGGACTCACAACACAGGCAATGCCAAACTGTTAATCGATTTCAACTATGGTACAAAGATCGGGTCTGGTTCAAATATAGAGATGAGGGTCTTAAATTTGACCTGCTGTTGTACTCTGTCTCAAGGTGTTAACATGTGCTCAATGTTTCCTTACCATAATTGCTATGTTGTTTATTACCATTGTTGGTATTTTGTCTATTACCATTGTTGGTATGTTCATTCTTTCCACTTTGCATCAGTCCATCTTAGATGATCTCGAGCCCAGAGAAGCCGGCGGCATTTCTGGATGTTGTTGATAAATGGCTTTCACTTTGCATAGTTGAGCTTTAACTTGCACGTACGGATGTAGCGACCAAGTGTATTTCGTGACAGTGGTTTTCTGAAGTGTTCCTGAGCCCATGTGGTGATATCCTTTAGAGATTGATGTACAGTGCCGTCTGAGGGATTGAAGGTCACGGTCATTCAATGTTTCCAGCCATGCCGCTTAGGTGGAGTGATTTCTCCAGATTCTCTGAACCTTTTGATGATATTATGGAGCGTAGATGTTGAAATCCCTAAATTTCTTGCAATGTCACTTTGAGAAAGGTTGTTCTTAAACTGTTTGACTATTTGCTCACGCAGTTGTGGACAAAGTGGTGTACCTCGCCCCATCCTTTCTTGTGAAAGACTGGGAAGCTACTTTTATAGCCAATCATGGCACCCACCTGTTCCCAATTAGCCTGCACACCTGTGGGATGTTCCAAATAAGTGTTTGATGAGCATTCCTCAACTTTATCAGTATTTATTGCCACCTTTCCCAACTTCTTTGTCACGTGTTACATGCATCACATTCTGAAGTTAATAATTATTTGGAAAAAAAAAAAAATGTTTATGAGTTTGAACATGAAATATGTTGTCTTTGTAGCATATTCAACTAAATATGGCTTGAAAATAATTTGCAAATCATCATTTTCCGTTTATATTTACATCTAACACAATTTCCCTACTCATATGAAAACTGGGTTTGTAAATGAAAAAAAAACAATTCCATACATCTGATATGTGTTATTTATTTTTTAATAATATTTTAGGGGATCCTAAAGTTCCCGTGCTGTACCAGGTGGACCGCACGAGAGATGGTCGCAGTTTTACAGTGCGCTCGGTGAAAGCCATCCAGCATGGACAACCCATAATGATCTGCCAGGCGTCCTTCCAAATGCCACAGCCAAGCCCCCTGCAGCACCAGTTCACCATGCCGGTGGTTGTTCCGCCTGAAGAACTCCTTACGGTGGAGGAACTCATCCAGATTTATCTCAGGTACACCAGGGGTCAGCAACCTTTTTGAAAGCAAGAGTTACTTCTTGGGTACTGATGAATGCCAAGGGCTACCAGTTTGATACACACTTCAATAAATTGCCAGAAATAGCCAATTTGCTCAATTTACCTTTGATAAATAAATCTATATATATAAAAAAAAATGGGTATTTCTGTCTGTCGTTCCGTCGTACATTTTTTTTCCTTTTACGGAAGGTTTTTTGTAGAGAATAAATGATGAAAAAAACACTCAATTGAACGGTTTAAAAGAGGAGAAAACACGTAAAAAATGAAAATACAATTTTGAAACATAGTTTATCTTCAATTTCGACTCTTTAAAATTCAAAATTCAACCGAAAAAATTGAATAGAAAAACTAGCTAATTCGAATCTTTTTGAAAAAAAATTAAAAATAATTTATGGAACATCATCAGTAATTTTTCCATATTAAGATTAATTTTAGAATGTTGATGACATGTTTTAAATAGGTTATAATCCAATCTGCACTTTGTTAGAATATATAACATATTGGACCAAGCTATATTTCTAACAAAGACAAATCATTATTTCTTCTAGATTTTCCAGAACAAAAATTTTAAAAGAAATTTAAAAGACTTTGAAATAAGATTTAAATGTGATTCTACATATTTTCTAGATTTGACAGAATATTTTTTTAAATTTTAATCATAATAAATTTGAAAAAATATTTCACAAATATTCTTTGTCGAAAAAACAGAAGCTAAAATGAAGAATTTAATTAAAATGTATTTATTATTTTTTTATAATAATAATAAAAAATACTTGAACATTGATTTAAATTGTCAGGAAAGAAGAGGAAGGAAATTAAAAAGGTATTTGTGTTTAAAAATCCTAAAATCAATTAAAGGTTATATTTAAAGTAAAAAAAATACATGAATTTATTTGAACAAGTGAAGACCAAGTCTTTAAAATATTTTCTTGGATTTTCAAATTCTATTTGAGGTTTGTCTCTCTTAGAATTAAAAATGTCGAGCAAAGCGAGACCAGCTTGATAGTAAATAAATAAAATGTAAAAAATAGAGGCAGCTCACTGGTAAGTGCTGCTATTTGAGCTATTTTTAGAACAGGCCAGCGCGCGACTCATCTGGTCCTTACGGGCGACCACGTTGGTGACCCCTGAGGTAGACTATTTATTAACAAAAAAATCACTGTGTCTGTGCAACAAATGCAACAAGTGGTCGTCCTGAGATACAAAAAAAGAAGAACCATTTGTTTTCCATATGCATCTACATGAATGTCATGGAGATATTATGAGCAGAATGACTTTTACATGAAAATAAGTTGTATGATAAGTCAACTCTACTTACAGTAAACCTGACCTGGCTGAAAATGCAAGACAAAGCCTTAGCAAACTGCTGGCAAATGAAGTCCCCATTGACATCAAACCAGTCAACCCTTCACAGTTTTACAGACCTGCCGCAGATGACCCGAAGAAATTATTTTGGGTGCGAGCACGTGGACACATTGGTAAAGTTCTCCTTTTTGACATGATGAGAAAGATGGTCCTTGAATTTACTGATTTGCAATCTGAAATGTACTGAATGTTTTGTGTGTGTGCACAGGTGAAGGCAACATGAAGCTGCATTGCTGCGTTGCTGCTTATGTCTCGGATTTTGCCTTACTGGGCATTGCAATTCTGCCTTATCCAAAGTACAGGGCCAAGTTCACGGCCTCCCTGGACCACGCCATGTGGTTCCACAACACATTCCGCAGCGATGAATGGATGTTGTATGAGTGTGAGAGCCCATGGGCAGGTCAGCTTCTCTTTCACCTCTCCTTGATTACCATGCATTGCTTTTTGCAGGCTCGGAAGAGTTTTGTTTTGCTTTTTAAACTGTGGTAAACTATGGTTTATGAAAAAAATCTTAACTAATTCACATTGCAGCGCACGTAGAGTCCAGGGTCAATGGTGCATTTGAGGTCGGGCTGTCTTCCAATATTCAAAAATTAGGTTCAAAGGAGTTTGATTTAAGCATCAACCTCGCAGTTAAATAAAATACTATATTGAGCCAAAAATACAACAACAACAAATACGTCTGAAGCTGCAAAAAAATTTGAAAAAGCCTTATAATGATCATGTAAGTATCTATATTAACTAGAATAGCCTACTGTCAAAATGACTATGTGTCCATCTGCAAACTTTTGTTGACAGAAATGTTGAAATGTAATATTTATTCTACATATTTTTACAAACATTGGAAATCCTTAGTAAAATGGAGGCTTCTCAGAGGTCGAGCTAAATCCTGGAAATGACTAGCTTGGAACAACCAAAGGTTTAGATACGTATGTCCGCGTTAAAGGAAACGGCAGGCCGGCTTCTTCTAGTGGATTTATTACAATATTTGCAAGCTAAGTAATGTTTGCTGTGGTCTGGAACAACATGGCACACAAACAACTATCAGAAATGCAGCCAATATTACATACAGATAATGTGTCATGAGTCATGCAAATATAAATTAAATACATAGGACATTAGTAAAGGAAATTAAATGAGCGCAAATATACCTACAAACGAGGCATAATGAAGAAATATCTACCTGATATGCCTGATTAGCACTCCACACAAATGAATAACATCAACAAAGCTAACCTTTGTGCATTCACGCACAGCATAAAACGTTTGGTGGACAAAATGCGACGGATAAGGAGTGGCATAAAACATGCCTTTCTGTGGCAGAGTCGGAGAACGTTGCACATGTAAACAAACTATGGTGAGTTCAAGGACCACCAAAATTAGTAGGACAAAACTACTTAAACACGGTGCTTTGTCAAGTACCATGAATTTGTTGGTGGCACTTCTATGAGATTTTTTGTGGACATAGCAGTCCTTCCTAAAAAGACTAAGTCCTCTAAATTTTGGTTGATGGGAAGGACGTCCAAGTTGTAGTTCCATGTCAGGCCTAATAACTGAATTGGTCTCCAAGCAGTAGCTCGCCAGTTGTTTTTTTAATAGCTCATTAAAGGGTACAATTATTTTTGCTTAAACTCTCAGTATTTGTGTAACTAGGTTAAATTTAGACAATATGCTCCTATTGTTTTGACAAATCATCCCAAAATAGCACAAAGACCATGACTGCACCATTTGAGTGGAAATCTGCTTCCTAATAAAAGTACAATTTAAATGATCCCAGTCATATATATTCAAGATGAAACCCATATTTTTTTGTCAAAGTAGCTCTAATCTTCATTAAAACTGCATACTGAAAATACAAGATGCAAATGTACAAATGTTTCTTTTTAAATGGAAAATATGTTAATGTTCTGGCTAACCAAGCCTATTGCCTTTTATTTGGGATGCAATAAGCTATTGAAAAAAAAAAAAAAGACCGGATCGCTGCAATTTTCATTTTGTAAAAGCAGAAAAAATGTTGGCAATTCGAAATTGTTCATAGGTGTAAAATGTAAGGGGATGTTAAAGTCGTGTTTGTGTTTCGTCCAACAGGGGGCAGTAGAGGGCTGGTTCAAGGCCGTCTGTGGAGAAGAGATGGGGTCCTGGCTGCTTCTTGTTCACAGGAGGGGGTCTTGAGACTCAAACCAGTGGCAGAGCCCAGCAAACTGTAGTTTTATAGGTTCTCATTTTATTTAAAAATATTTTATTGAATTATCTCATCACTGGAAATAAATCGTTGAAAAAGGACACCTGATTTGTGCTAAGTTTTCAGAACCAATAAAATACTTAAATGCTGAGATCTATTAGTGATCACATTAGATAAAGCTCAGATCTTTTTATGACATGAGTTGTACCTCAAATATGTTGGGAATGATCAGTGAATAGTAAGCCTATACTGTTAAAAGGGATTTTGGCTGTTAGAAGGACTATTGTTGTCTAGTTGACAGAGCAAATTGCCCGACTATTGTTGTCAAGTTGACAGAGCAAATTGCCCATCACAACCAGCTTAGAAAAGTTATGACAACTCATTAAAACCCCGTATTAAAAAGTTCAGTTAATTTCAGATGAGGTGGCGACTTGTCCAGGGTGTACCCTGCCATCCCCCCAAATGCAGTGAAAATCGGCTCCAGTGAAACCCCCCCCCTTCAGGGGTCTTAATGTTGGTAAGTATGCTCTAACCACGAGGCCACTGAGTAGGTTACTTGCTGATAGTGGCTGCAAAAAAGTTCCCCCGCAGGAAAAAGTAGTGAAATATACCTTGTTTATAGCAGCCATTTATTTTGCATCCCTAAAACCTTTTTTGGACTCTGCACAGCGGCCATCAAACTTTGCTATATCACCATGAATTGCTGAAATAAGCAGGGGCGCCCATGATAACATTGCTTGGATGACAACATATGTTGCTCTAAAACCTGTATGGACCTTTCAGCATTAATGGTGCCTTCACAGATGTGTAAGTTACCCATGTCTTGGGCACTAATACACCCCCATACCATCACATATGTGTAAGTTACCCATGTCTTGTTCACTAATACACCCCCATACCATCACACATGTGTAAGTTACCCATGTCTTGTTCACTAATACACCCCCATACCATCACACATGTGTAAGTTACCCATGTCTTGGGCACTAATACACCCCCATACCATCACATATGTGTAAGTTACCCATGCCTTGGGCACTAATACACCCCCATACCATCACACATGTGTAAGTTACCCATGCCTTGGGCACTAATACACCCCCATACCATCACACATGTGTAAGTTACCCATGCCTTGGGCACTAATACACCCCCATACCATCACACATGTGTAAGTTACCCATGCCTTGGGCACTAATACACCCCCATACCATCACACATGTGTAAGTTACCCATGCCTTGGGCACTAATACACCCCCATACCATCACATATGTGTAAGTTACCCATGCCTTGGGCACTAATACACCCCCATACCATCACATATGTGTAAGTTACCCATGCCTTGGGCACTAATACACCCCCATACCATCACACATGTGTAAGTTACCCATGCCTTGGGCACTAATACACCCCCATACCATCACACATGTGTAAGTTACCCATGCCTTGGGCACTAATACACCCCCATACCATCACACGTGTAAGTTACCCATGCCTTGGGCACTAATACACCCCCATACCATCACACATGTGTAAGTTACCCATGCCTTGGGCACTAATACACCCCCATACCATCACACATGTGTAAGTTACCCATGCCTTGGGCACTAATACACCCCCATACCATCACAGATGCTGGCTTTTACACTTTGCGCCTATAACAATCCAAAGGGTTATTTTCCTTTTTGTTTCACTACTTTTGTTTTGTTCTGTGTGGTGTTTGTGTCTCCTCTCAATTGCTCTGTTTATTGCAGTTCTGTTGCTGGCTCAGCTTTGGTTTTGGACTGGGATTGCATTGTTATGGGATTGATGTGTAGTGGTTTGTTGGATTGATAAAAAAAAAAAAAAAGATTTAAAAAAGAATTAGAAATCGATTCTGAATCACACAACATATTCGAGTTGATTTTTTCCCACACCCTTAATATATATATCAATATATATATATACATATTTGCAAGGCCATTTTCAAGACGGATATTTAAAGAGAAACTACATCTTGTGAGACAATGTCGGCCAACCCCGGAAACTAGCTCAGCTCTTCTGGTGTTGAAACGGGGATTTAAATGTCCACCATTTCCACTCGAAAAAGCCAACGAGTAACGGTACCAGTGGCTTATACGCCATTGAATAGGTAATATATTTTTCCTTTTTAATGTTTTTGCAATTTTGATTTTGACAGTACAACTCAATATTTTAATTGCTGATTTGATTTCTGTCCATTTTTTACCGCTTGTCCCTTTTGCAGTCACGGGGAGTGCTGGAGCCTATCTCAGCTGCATTCATGCAGAACGTGGTGTATACCCTGGACAAGTCTCCACCTCATTGCAGGGCCAACACAGACAACATTCACACTCTTAAGTGCATTAGGGCGGAAGGCGGTTTTTGAACAAGGCAGAAAATAAGCAGTTTTGTACACTATTGATGTGCTTCAATGTCCAGTAGTGCGTACATTTTTATGGTATTTCTCCAGCAACGGTCACATCAGTTTTGGTATTTTCAGAGGTAATCATTGAAGGCCTAGGTGGGAAACCCTGAAGTTGATTACATCCCTACTTGGAAGTAAACACGGGGGAAAAAATGAAGCTAAGAGGATCTGAAGATTGTGTCTTAAATTGAATGTTTCCAAAAGTATGCTTGAGTAGGTCCATGTCTCTATTGTTGACTGTCACGCGGTCTCGATGACTCGCTTTCTCTTTGCCTTTTAATGGTGATTTGCAACCATTTGAATAAGACCCCTTTGGCTGCACACTCACCAGAATCCTGTTGAAGTGCACTGCATTGTACTTACATTGAGCCAAATTAAGTGAAAATATAAAAACATTAAATAAATAGAACAGCATTTATTAGGTCATTTGTTAAAGACAAGGAGTCGAGGAAAATGTCAATTGGACTCATCTACACATTCAGGCCCTCAGCGTTCTCCAGAGCGCTCAACTCCATGCAGAGCTTTGGACTGTTGCTCGCCGGGTTGATCAAAGACTGGTCCCAGGACATCTGCGAGGCGGTGAGGTCGTTGTACGACTGCTCAAAATAAACATTCTTTTCCTGCTTTTGAAAGAGGAAGTAGGGAGTGGAGGACTTGCACTGCGGCGGGACCAGCAGTTGGGACTTCTTAACTTCTTGGACGTTGGAGTCATTGGGGCACTGTCCCGGAGTGGGAGAAGCCAGGTCTGAAGACGTGCAGAGAAAGGCCAGGTTGGAGGGTTTGGAGTCAGATCCATCAGCGGACACTCTTGATGTCGACAGCTGGTCCAAGAAGAATTTGCTGTCCAGCTCCGACATGGAAAACAATTCAAAACTGTCCATATCTAAAGGAAGAATTGAACATCTCCATTAGAGTCGTCGCCATAATGGAGCACAGGTGCAACACCTTACCTTTGGGGAGAGCAACTTTCTCCATTTTCCTGGTCAGGCAGTCAAGGCTAACTGAAATCCTGGCAGCTTTTCAACTCCTTGAAGCTTCTGGAAGGTGATTGACGCAGCTGCTGGCAGAGCAGCTCGTTAAGAGGGGGCGGGGCAGGGGTTCTTAACCTTAAAGACCTCGGGGCCCAACTTTTCTACTAAAGACTCTAATATTAACACTGAATTAGTCATCGTACTTTTGATTTTAATCGTATTCAATAATTATGTCTCGCCTACTTACAGTTGAACAGAAATAAGCCTTGTCAAAAATCTAAAACCTTGCATAGGCTGCTTATAAAAATAAATACTAAAATACACTGCAAAAGAAAGGACTAAAAACAGGTAAATACATTCTAACAATAATATATCCATCCATCCATTTTCTACCGCTTATTCCCTTTTGGGGTCGCGGGGGGTGCTGGAGCCTATCTCAACTACAATCGGGCGGAAGGCGGGGTACACCCTGGACAAGTCGCCACCTCATCACAGATAATAATATATATGTTTCTTAAATAAACTGTAAATACAATTATGTCAGGCTTGCCACTGACTGCTTGTGTTGTAGTTTTTCCTCTGTGTGTTTAGTATTTCCTGTCAGCACTCCTTTCCTGTTTGTCTCCCTGAGTGCTTTGTTTCCCCTCAGCCGTGGCTGATTGGCACCTGGCCACACCTGGTGTCAATCAGCCCGCTCCTATTTGTACCTGCTTTGTCTTCCAGTCAGTGCTGGATTATTGTCTTGTCGATGACTTCCGTATTGTCGCTCCTGTCGTGTCGTTTCATATGGAGTCATTGCAGCGTAGCGGTAAGCTATCTTTCTGTATCTGTTTGTAGCCTACTGTTTTTTGTTCGCTGGTTACTCTACAAGTAACAACTTCTGTTTTCCTGTTGGCTACCCGCTAGCTTCCACGGTAGGCCCCTTTTGGTTTTTTGCTAGCTTCCATACTAAAGACCCTTTTGTTTGTTATTTGCCTCATACCCTTTTGTTTTTTCTATTTCTAATATTTTAATTAAATCATGTTTTCCTGTTAAATGCCTGCCTCCGTCTCTGCATCTTGGGGTTCGTCACAAACTAACTCTGACAATTAAAGTGAAATGAAAAATACACCTTCACCACTTTAGTCATCATTTTTGCGCTTAAGAAATTTCTCTTTAATTTAGCTCAAGGATTCTTCTGTTTATTTGATATTTTCATTACTGACACAAGTGGAGGAAAAGTTTATTAAAACCAGACCACTGCTGAGAAACAGATTTTTTTTCACGGCCCAACAATGGGCCCCGGCCCTAAGGTTAAGAAACAACGCTCTAATGCAGGGGTCAGCAAACCAAAATGTTGAATGTGGACTATTGGACCAAATAATCAAAGAAAAAAATCTGTCTAGAGCCGCAAAAAAGGAAAAGCCTTATATAATTGTTATAATGGAGGCAACACGTTTCTATATTTGCTATATCAGCCTACTATCAAAGGCTGTTCGCCGGTTGGGGTCGATGTAAAAAAAACAATTTTACTTTATATATATATTTTTGGGGGGAAATTAGAGTTTTAAAGTAAAAAACTGCCTTCATACCAGCTTTGTGTCAATATTACTTTACTTTAATGTTTTTTTTGTAGTATTATTTTAAAATGTGTTGCGGCCCGTCAAAATTTCGCCGCAAGCCACAAATGGCCCCCAGGGCCACACTTTGAAGACCCCTGATGTATAGCACGCATCAATACAGTTGTAGGAGAGATCGGGAAATGATGATGAAAAATGAGTTACTGAAGTAGGTTAGTAGAGCAGTGAATGTTATGTTATAATTAAATGTTGGAACATGTAGGACAGGGGTCAGCAACCTGTTTGAAAGCAACACCTACTTCTTGCAACAACCTCTTGTAGTATGACAGACAGCAGGGGTCAGCAACCTGTTTGAAAGCAACACCTACTTCTTGCAACAACCTCTTGTAGTATGACAGACAGCAGGGGTCAGCAACCTGTTTGAAAGCAACACCTACTTCTTGCAACAACCTCTTGTAGTATGACAGACAGCAGGGGTCAGCAACCTGTTTGAAAGCAACACCTACTTCTTGCAACAACCTCTTGTAGTATGACAGACAGCAGGGGTCAGCAACCTGTTTGAAAGCAACACCTACTTCTTGCAACAACCTCTTGTAGTATGACAGACAGCAGGGGTCAGCAACCTGTTTGAAAGCAACACCTACTTCTTGCAACAACCTCTTGTAGTATGACAGACAGCAGGGGTCAGCAACCTGTTTGAAAGCAACACCTACTTCTTGCAACAACCTCTTGTAGTATGACAGACAGCAGGGGTCAGCAACCTGTTTGAAAGCAAGAACTACTTCTTGCAACAACCTCTTGTAGTATGACAGACAGCAGGGGTCAGCAACCTGTTTGAAAGCAACACCTACTTCTTGCAACAACCTCTTGTAGTATGACAGACAGCAGGGGTCAGCAACCTGTTTGAAAGCAAGAACTACTTCTTGCAACAACCTCTTGTAGTATGACAGACAGCAGGGGTCAGCAACCTGTTTGAAAGCAACACCTACTTCTTGCAACAACCTCTTGTAGTATGACAGACAGCAGGGGTCAGCAACCTGTTTGAAAGCAACACCTACTTCTTGCAACAACCTCTTGTAGTATGACAGACAGCAGGGGTCAGCAACCTGTTTGAAAGCAACACCTACTTCTTGCAACAACCTCTTGTAGTATGACAGACAGCAGGGGTCAGCAACCTGTTTGAAAGCAACACCTACTTCTTGCAACAACCTCTTGTAGTATGACAGACAGCAGGGGTCAGCAACCTGTTTGAAAGCAACACCTACTTCTTGCAACAACCTCTTGTAGTATGACAGACAGCAGGGGTCAGCAACCTGTTTGAAAGCAACACCTACTTCTTGCAACAACCTCTTGTAGTATGACAGACAGCAGGGGTCAGCAACCTGTTTGAAAGCAAGAACTACTTCTTGCAACAACCTCTTGTAGTATGACAGACAGCAGGGGTCAGCAACCTGTTTGAAAGCAACACCTACTTCTTGCAACAACCTCTTGTAGTATGACAGACAGCAGGGGTCAGCAACCTGTTTGAAAGCAAGAACTACTTCTTGCAACAACCTCTTGTAGTATGACAGACAGCAGGGGTCAGCAACCTGTTTGAAAGCAACACCTACTTCTTGCAACAACCTCTTGTAGTATGACAGACAGTAGGGGTCAGCAACCTGTTTGAAAGCAACACCTACTTCTTGCAACAACCTCTTGTAGTATGACAGACAGCAGGGGTCAGCAACCTGTTTGAAAGCAAGAACTACTTCTTGCAACAACCTCTTGTAGTATGACAGACAGCAGGGGTCAGCAACCTGTTTGAAAGCAACACCTACTTCTTGCAACAACCTCTTGTAGTATGACAGACAGTAGGGGTCAGCAACCTGTTTGAAAGCAACACCTACTTCTTGCAACAACCTCTTGTAGTATGACAGACAGCAGGGGTCAGCAACCTGTTTGAAAGCAAGAACTACTTCTTGCAACAACCTCTTGTAGTATGACAGACAGCAGGGGTCAGCAACCTGTTTGAAAGCAACACCTACTTCTTGCAACAACCTCTTGTAGTATGACAGACAGCAGGGGTCAGCAACCTGTTTGAAAGCAAGAACTACTTCTTGCAACAACCTCTTGTAGTATGACAGACAGCAGGGGTCAGCAACCTGTTTGAAAGCAAGAACTACTTCTTGCAACAACCTCTTGTAGTATGACAGACAGCAGGGGTCAGCAACCTGTTTGAAAGCAACACCTACTTCTTGCAACAACCTCTTGTAGTATGACAGACAGCAGGGGTCAGCAACCTGTTTGAAAGCAACACCTACTTCTTGCAACAACCTCTTGTAGTATGACAGACAGCAGGGGTCAGCAACCTGTTTGAAAGCAAGAACTACTTCTTGGCTACTGATTCATGCCAAGGGCTACCAGTTTGATACACACTTCAATAAATTGCCAGAAATAGCCAATTTGCTCAATTTACCTTTAACTCTATGTTATTATTAATAATTATTGATATGTATCCTTAATAGAAACACTGATCATCTTAATGATTTCTCACATTAAATATATATTTTTGAAGACATGTTTTAAATAGGTTAGAATCCAATCTGCACTTTGTTAGAATATATAACAAATTGGACCAAGCTATATTTCTAACAAAGACAAATCATTATTTCTTCTAGATTTTCCAGAACAAATTTTTTTTTAAAGAAATTCAAAAGACTTTGAAATAAGATTTAAATTTGATTCTACAGATTTTCTACATTTGCCAGAATATTTTTTTTGAATTTTAATCATAAGTTTGAAGAAATCTTTCACAAATATTCTTTGTTGAAAAAACAGAAGCTAAAATGAAGAATTAAATTAAAATTGATTTATTCTTTACAATAAAAAATAAATGTATTTGAACATTGATTTAAATTGTCAGGAAAGAAGAGGAAGGAATTTAAAAGGTAAAAAGGTATATGTGTTTAAAAATCCTAAAATTATTTTTAAGGTTGTATTTTTTCTCTAAAATTGTTTTTCTGAAAGTTATAAGAAGCAAAGTAAAAAAAAAAAAAGAATTTATTTAAACAAGTGAAGACCAAGTCTTTAAAATATTTTCTTGGATTTTCAAATTCTATTTGAGTTTTGTCTCTCTTAGAATTAAAAAATGTCGAGCAAAGCGAGACCAGCTTGCTAGTAAACAAATACAATTTAAAAAATAGAGGCAGCTCACTGGCAAGTGCTGCTATTTGAGCTATTTTTAGAACAGGCCAGCGGGCGACTCATCTGGTCCTTACGGGCGACCTGGTGCCCGCATTGGTGACCCCTGATGTAGGATCACAGAAATAAAAAATATATTTTAATAACAAAGGATAAATAAAATAATTTAGAGCCTTTTACCATGAATTAACGTGGACCCCGACTTAAACAAGTTGAAAAACTTATTGGGGTGTTACCATTTAGTGGTCAATTGTGGGGAATATGTACTGTACTGTGCAATCTACTAATACAAGTCTCAATCAATCAATCAATCAAAAGGGCATTATCCTAACTTACACTCCATTTCAAAAGATGGCGGTATTTCACACCATAACGTTGCTTGCCAACCGCCATTAAACCCAAGAAGAAGAAGAAGAAGAAGAAGAAGAAACAGACGAAGAAGAAGAGGTTGCTATGTAAGTGTAGTGCTTAGTAACCAATTTCTCCAAGACACAATCGACTCTTTTGGATACCTATACTTACTAATTAAATGTTTTAGTGTTGAAAGAACTCTTTCCTTGCATTTGTGGAAGAAAGTAGGTTGAACTGAGCTGAACATTTAATGAGGCGCATCGAAAGCTAACGTAAGGTTAGGTTAGCCTGTTAGCTTAGCAGCGAGCATGATTGTGTCAGCGAGGAATGTTCAGCCTGACCAGACAATACAAACTTACTTTTAGCCAAATATTCGATGGTGGGACGACGTGCGAGGCTTGTCCATTCTTGGTTGTAATTGAAGCGAATGTTTAGTAGTTGGACTTGGTCAACACAAAGAGTGATGGAGAAGGAGCAGCACAACACTGTTGTGTTCAATGCCTCAAAAAGAGAGTTGTTTACCACTCACAATGGATACAAAACCATGCAGAAGCAACTCAGGAATCAATGGAAAATTCAAAGGTAAGGATTCGCTTCCTTGGCATTTTGTTTGTGCAAACCCCGTTTCCGTATGAGTGGTGTTAGATGTAAATATAAACAAATCATTTTCAAGCCATATTCAGTTGAATGCACTACGAAGACAACATATTTGATGTTCAAAACTCATAAACTTTATTTTTTTGGGCAAATAATAATTAACTTAGAATTTCATGGCTGCAACACGTGCTAAAGTAGTTGGGAAAGGGCATGTTCACCACAGTGTTACATCACCTTTTAACAACACTCAATAAACGTTTGGGAACTGAGGAAACTAATTGAAGCTTTGAAAGGGGAATTCTTTCCCATTTTTGTTTTATGTAAAGCGTCAGTCGTTCAACAGTCCGGGGTCTCCGCTGTCGTATTTTACGCTTCATAATTCGCCACACATTTTCCATGGGAGACAGGTCTGGACTGCAGGCGTGCCAGGAAAGTACCCGCACTCTTTTTTTACGAATCCACGCTGTTGTAACACTTGTCTTGCTGGAATAAGCAGGGGTGTCCATGATAACGTTGCTTGGATGAGAACATCTATCCATTTTATACCGCTTATTCCCTTTTGGGGTCGCGGGGGGCGCTGGAGCCTATCTCAGCTACAATCGGGTGGAAGGCGGGGTACACCCTGGACAAGTCGCCACCTCATCACAGGGCCAACACAGATAGACAAACAACATTCACACTCACATTCACACACTAGGGACCATTTAGTGTTGCCAATCAACCTATCCCCACGTGCATGTCTTTGGAGGTGGGAGGGGCCTATCCCCAGGTGCATGTCTTTGGAGGTGGGAGGAAGCCGGAGTACCCGGAGGGAACCCACGCATTCACAGGAAGGACATGCAAACTCCACACAGAAAGATCCCGAGCCTGGATTTGAACCCAGGACTGCAGGACCTTCGTATTGTGAGGCAGGCGCACTAACCCCTCTGCCACCTTGAAGCCCGGATGAGAACATATAAATGCTAAATAGGTTGTACTTGTATAGCGCTTTTCTACCTTCAAGGTACTCAAAGCGCTTTGACACTACTTCCACATTCACACACACATTCACACACTGATGGAGGGAGCTGCCATGCAAGGCGCTAACCAGCACCCATCAGGAGCAAGGGTGAAGTGTCTTGCTCAGGACACAACGGACGAGGTTGGTACTAGGTGGGGATTGAACCAGGGACCCTCGGGTTGCACACGGGCAGTCTGCCTCTGCGCCACGCCATCCCTATATGTTGCTCTAAAACCTGTATGGACCTTTCAGCATTAATGGTGCCTTCTCAGATGTGTAAGTTACCCATGCCTTGGGCACTAATACACCCCCATACCATCACACATGTGTAAGTTACCCATGCCTTGGGCACTAATACACCCCCATACCATCACACATGTGTAAGTTACCCATGCCTTGGGCACTAATACACCCCCATACCATCACACATGTGTAAGTTACCCATGCCTTGGGCACTAATACACCCCCATACCATCACACATGTGTAAGTTAGTCATGTCTTGGGCACTAATACACCCCCATACCATCACACATGTGTAAGTTAGTCATGTCTTGGGCACTAATACACCCCCATACCATCACACATGTGTAAGTTACCCATGCCTTGGGCACTAATACACCCCCATACCATCACACATGTGTAAGTTACCCATGCCTTGGGCACTAATACACCCCCATACCATCACACATGTGTAAGTTACCCATGCCTTGGGCACTAATACACCCCCATACCATCACAGATGTGTAAGTTACCCATGCCTTGGGCACTAATACACCCCCATACCATCACACATGTGTAAGTTACCCATGCCTTGGGCACTAATACACCCCCATACCATCACACATGTGTAAGTTACCCATGCCTTGGGCACTAATACACCCCCATACCATCACACATGTGTAAATTAGTCATGCCTTGTTCACTAATACACCCCCATACCATCACAGATGTGTAAGTTACCCATGCCTTGGGCACTAATACACCCCCATACCATCACAGATGTGTAAGTTACCCATGCCTTGGGCACTAATACACCCCCATACCATCACACATGTGTAAGTTACCCATGCCTTGGGCACTAATACACCCCCATACCATCACACATGTGTAAGTTACCCATGCCTTGGGCACTAATACACCCCCATACCATCACACATGTGTAAATTAGTCATGCCTTGTTCACTAATACACCCCCATACCATCACAGATGTGTAAGTTACCCATGCCTTGGGCACTAATACACCCCCATACCATCACACATGTGTAAGTTACCCATGTCTTGGGCACTAATACACCCCCATACCATCACACATGCTGGCTTTTGAACTTTGCGCCTATAACAATCCGAATGGTTATTTTCCTCTTTGTTCCGGAGGACACCACGTCCTCTGTTTCCAAATATAATTTGAAATGTGGACTCGTCAGACCACAGAACACCTTTCCACTTTGCATCAGTCCATCTTAGATGAGCTCGAGACCAGCCAAGCCGGCGGCGTTTCAGGATATTGTTGATAAATGGGTTTTGCTTTGCATAGTAGAGTTTTAACTTGCACTTACAGATGTAGCGACAAACTGTAGTTAGTGACAGTGGTTTTATGAAGTGTTCCTGAGCTCATGTGGTGATATCCTTTACACACTGATGTCGGTTTTTGATGCAGTACCGCCTGAGGGATCAAAAGTCCGTAATATCATCGCTTACATGCAGTGATTTCTCCAGATTCTCTGAGCTTTTTCATGATTTTACGGACCGTAGATGGTAAAATCCCTAAATTCCTTGCAATAGCTCGTTGAGAAATGTTGTTCTAAAACTGTTCGACAATTTGCTTACAAAGTGGTGACCCTCACCCCATCCTTGTTTGTGAATTACTTAGCATTTTTTGGGAAGCTGTTTTTATAGCCAATCATGGCACCCACCTGTTCCCAATTAGCCTGCACACCTGTGGGATGTTCCAAATAAGTGTTTGATGAGCATTCATCAACATTATCAGTATTTATTGCCACCTTTCCCAACTTCTTTGTCACATGTTGCTGGCATCAAATTCTAAAGTTAATGATTATTTGCAACAAAAAAAAAAGTTTGTGTTTGAACATCAAATATGTTGTCTTTGTAGCATATTCAACTGAATATGGCTTGAAAAGGATTTGCAAATCATTGTATTCTGTTTATATTTACATCTAACACAATTTCCCAACTCATATGGAAACGGGGTTTGTAAATAAAATAACCGAAGGAAAATGATCTCTCTCTCTCGCCTACTAGTATGAAGGAAGAGTTGACATTGGACAAGATGAAAGGCGTCAAATTGTGGATAACAGCTGGGCCAAGAGAGAAATTTACAGCATCAGAGGTGAGATATCAAAGGAAGAATACATCCATCCATTCATCCATTTTTTACCGCTTGTCCCTTCTGTGGTCACTTGGGCCTACCTCAGCTGCATTCGGGTGGATGGCGGAGTACACTCTTGTTGATGTTGCTCAGTGGTTCTCAAGCTTTTTTCAGTGATGTACCCCCTGTGAACATTTGTTTTAATTCAAGTACCCTCTAATCAAGACAAAACATTTTTGGTTGAAAAAAAGAGATAAAGGGGAAAAAAATGGTCCCTAGTGTGTGAATGTGAGTGTGAATGTTGTCTATCCGTGTTGGCCCTGCCATGAGGTGGCGACTTGTCCAGGGTGTACCCCACCTTCCGCCCGATTGTAGCTGAGATGGGCACCAGCACCCCCCGCTACCCCAAAAGGAATAAGCGGTAGAAAATGGATGGATGGATGGAAAGAGATAAAGAAATAAAATACAGCACTATGTTTTCAGTTTCTGATTTATTAAATTGTATAACAGTGCAAAATATTGCTCATTTGTAGTGGTCTTTCTTTAACGATTTGGAAAAAAAGGTATAAAAATAATTAAAAACTTGTTGAAAAATAAACAATTAATTCAATTATAAATGCAGATTTCTCCACATAGAAGTAATCATCAACTTAAAGTGCCCTCTTTGGGGATTGTAATAGAGATCCATCTGGATTCATCAACTTACTTCTAAACATTTCTTCACAAAAAAAGAAGTCTTTAACATCGATATTTATGGAACATGTCCACAAAAAAATCTACTGAATATTGCATTGTTGTATTTTTTTCACAGTTTATGAACTTAAATTTATATTTTGTTGAAGTATTATTCCAAAAATATATTTATGAAGGATTTTTGAATTTTTGCTATTTTTTAGAATATTTTAAAAAAAATCTCACGTTCCCCTTGGCATACCTTCAAGTACCCCAAGGGGTACGCGTACCCCCATTTGAGAACCACTGATGAAGATCACTATATCGGCTGTACACATTTACTTTAAAAAAGAGAAATGTGGGATACTTATCTTGTTGCCTTATTTGTATTTGACTTTATTAAATGGATTTATATTATTATTGAATAGAATAGAATGGACTTTAATGTCATTACATTTGCATATAAAGAGATTAAGGACTCCAGTTTAAGGTGCAATAGTAGGAACAAATATGGGGTAAAAAAATAATACAAGAGGTAATAAAGGAAAAACTAACAATTGAAATAAACAGACTACTATCCAATAAAGATAATAAGCAATCCTGTACAATATACAAAACACTATACGAATACAAAATACTGTACAATATACAGAACAAGACAAGAGTACCGGAGTAAAAAATAACAATCAGTGTCGGAGGTATGGCACTGGAAGGGTAGTATTGCACAGTAGGGTATTAGGGTAGGATATTGTATAGGGGTGAATTATTATTATAAGTTAAGAGTTCAACATGGCGACAGCTCTGGGAAAGAAGTTTGTTCTGGCTCTGATGCACCTGTAGCGCCTTCCCGATGGTAGCAGGCCGAACAGGTGGAAGCCAGGGTGTGTGCTGTCCTTGGTGATGCTTTTTGCTTTGTTGAGGCAACGGGAGTTGTGTAAATCCTTTAGGGAGGGCAGGTGGCAGCCCATGATTTTTTGTGCAGACTTTATGACCCTTTGAATCGCCTGTTTGTGTGCTTCAGTGCAGCTGGCGTACCACACTGTTATGCCGTACGTCAGCAGGTTCTCGACAGCCGAGCTATAGAATAGAATAGAATTTGATGTAAGAGGTAATAGAAAGAGAAAAAAAAGGAAGGGGGGGAGAGTAAAACAAAGAGAAGACAACAACAGTAAACACAAAAATAACAACAATAGAACAACATCAGCAAATATAATATGTACAAATATGGTGGTAAAAGTGATATCAAAAAAGCAGTTAGTGAAATAAATAATAATAAAACAGAAATGAAAATGAACATTATTACATTACAAATGGACCGGCCGAGTCATACCAAAGACTATAAAAATGGGAGCCATTACCTCCCTGCTTGGCACTCAGTATAAAGGGTTGGAATTGGGGGTTAAATCACCAAAAATGATTCCCGGGCGTGGCCACCGCTGCTGCCCACTGCTCCCCTCACCTCCCAGGGGGTGAACTAGGCGATGGGTCAAATGCAGAGGAAAAATTTCACCAGATCTAGTGTGTGTGTGTGTGTGTGTGTGTGTGTGTGTGTGTGTGTGTGTGTGTGTGTGTGTGTGTGTGTGTGTGTGTGTGTGTGTGTGTGTGTGTGTGACAATCATTGGTAATTTAACCCAGTGGTTCTCAAATGGGGGTACGTGTACCCCTGGGGGCACTTGAAGGTATGCCAAGGGGTACGTGAGATCTTTCAAAAATATTTTACAAATAGCAACAATTCAAAAATCCTTTATAAATATATTTATTGAATAATACTTCAACAAAATATGAATGTAAGTTCATAAAGTGTGAAAAGAAATACAACAATGCAATATTCAGTGTTGACAGCTAGATTTTTTGTGGACATGTTCCATAAATATTGATGTTAAAGATTTCTTTTTTTGTGAAGAAATGTTTACAAGTAAGTTGATGAATCCAGATGGATCTCTATTACAATCCCCAAAGAGGGCACTTTAAATTGATGATTACTTCTATGTGGAGAAATCTGCATTTATAATTGAATCACTTGTTTATTTTTCAACAAGTTTTTAGCTATTTTTATATCTTTTTTTCCTAATAGTTCAAGAAAGACCACTACAAATGAGCAATATTTTGCACTGTTATACAATTTAATAAATCAGAGACTGATGACATAGTGCTGTATTTTACTTCTTTATCTGTTTTTTTCAACCAAAAATGCTTTGCTGTGATTAGGGGGTACTTGAATTAAAAACATGTTCACAGGGGGTACATCACTGAAAAAAGCTTGAGAACCACTGCTTTAACCAATAGAAATAGATTGATTGATTGATTGAGACTCGTATTAGTATATTGCACAGTTCAGTACACATTCCGTACTATTGACCACTAAATGGTAACACCCCAATAAGTTTTTAAACTTGTTTAAGTCTGGGTCCACATTAATCAATTCATAGTATTCATGGTTAATTCAATTCATTGCTCTATTGATAATGAATAATAACAATAATTACTTCCTATTATCAACAATAAATGTGTTCAAATGCAACAATACGTATACGTAATAACTTGAAATACAAAAGAAAGCAGATTAATGGAGAGGAAGAAAAAGAAGCAGACTATATTAACCTTGTAGATTGTTATAGTAACAATAGGTTAAGCTTTTCAGTGTGGCATGTGTTACCCAGTTTTCGCTAGGGCAACATCGTTAAAATATTTTTGATGAAACGTGATTATATGCATGAGTGTCTGTATGTATATGTACTTGTATATGTACAGTTAGTGTAAATGGGTTTTTACAGTGAGTGTATATGTACAGTATGTCTATATGTATGTTTGTGCAATGAATGTGCGTGTGGATGTACGAATTTAAAGGAAGAAAGTTAATGACAGCACTGCCACCAAATAATGTTTTCCGCTTGTCTCAAAAAGATTCCACACTGTTTTCATTGTTGTTTCAGCTGCAAGTTCTGAAGCACTACCTCGATGTTGGAGGAAATGTCCTTGTCATGCTTGGGGAAGGAGGAGAAAAGAAATTTGACACAAACATCAACTTTCTCCTGGAAGAGTTTGGAATTATGGTCAATAATGGTGCGTATGAATATGTTATTCCCTGCCTTTTATTTACAATGAACTAATGTGAGTTTTGTTGCTTTTTCAATACCGCAGATTCGGTTTTTAGGACCAGGTATTATAAATACTATCATCCAAAGGAGGCCCTTGTGTCTGATGGTGTGTTGAACAGGTTTGTTGCTCTGTTTGAATGTATTAGTCCTACTAAT
The DNA here is from genome assembly GCF_033978795.1 of Nerophis ophidion. Classification (NCBI taxonomy): domain Eukaryota; kingdom Metazoa; phylum Chordata; class Actinopteri; order Syngnathiformes; family Syngnathidae; genus Nerophis; species Nerophis ophidion. The sequence goes on from NC_084626.1 coordinate 54,245,365, forward strand.
GTGCATGTTCTTCTAATAGGTGACAACTTTGTGTCATGAAAAATGTTGTGCCTCTTTCTTGTTAAGGGAGATCAGCCGTGCTGCTGGAAAACCAATGTTCGGAATAAGTGAAGATGAAAATATTGGAAATAACACTCAGTAATTGATCACATTTTATACATTTACACACGCATGCACGTGTATGTATGTATGTATATGTATTTCTGTGTGCGTGTATAATGTCTATATATATGTATGTGTATGTATGTATATATGTATACCTATATATATGTATGTGTATAATGTATGTGTATAATGTATATATATGTATGTATAATGTATATACATTTGTATGTATATATACAGTATTTATGTATGTATCTATATACTCTTTGTATTTTTGCAGGGCCCTTTCATTTGTGTTCCCTTATGGTGCAACATTGAACGTAATGAAGCCAGCTGCGGCTGTCCTTTCAACTGGCTCCATCTGCTTCCCCCTCCACAGGCCAGTGGTGGCTTTCTATCATGGAAAGGTCAGATGTCTTAAAAAAAGCGTTATCGTAGTTTTTCCATCAATTGCTTGGCTTAACACCTCGGTTTATTCCCACCTCTCATTTAGGAGGCAGGTAAATTGGTGGTAGTGGGTTCTTGCCACATGTTCAGCGATCAGTTCATAGAGAAGGAGGAGAACAGTAAAATCCTGGTGAGTATGGCTGTATGTAATTATGCAGTATTTCCTCATTTCTGCAATGAGTAAATGCAGTTTCTCAACCTCCCTGGGAAAGTTTACGCCAAGGTACTGGAAAGGAGGGTTCGGCCGATAGTCAAACCTCAGATTCAAGAGGAGCAATGTGGATTCCAGCTCTTTACTCTTGCGGGAATCCTGGAGAAGGCCTGGGAGTATGCCTATCTAGTCTACATGTGCTTTGTGGATTTGGATAAGGCGTATGATCGGGTCTCCTGGGAGATCCTGTGGGAGGTGCTGAGGAAGTACGGGATAAGCGCGACCCTGCTGAGGGCCATTCAATCTCTGTACACTGCAAAAATTCTGTGTTTTAAAAACAAGAAAAAAAAATACAAAAATGAGGGGTATTTTATTTGAACTAACCAGAATGATCTGCCAATAGAACAAGAAAATTTGGCTTGTCAAGACCTTCCAAAACAAGTAAAATTAACTAACCTCAATGAACCCAAAAATACCTTAAAATAATTATATTATCACTAATTAACAAGTGCACTTTTCTTGGTAGAGAAAAATAAGACCTTTTTGCTCAATATGTTGAAAAATATGCTTAAATTAAGTAAATGTGAGTGGCATTATCTTGACATAATGATATGCGCTCGGCATCATGATTTTTTTTGCCATGCTTGAAGTAAGAAATTATTACTTTCAAAAAGTAGTTTTATATTTCTGAGTGTTGATGACACAGCTTTGCAACACCTGATATCCTAGTTTCAAGCAAGTTTTACTCCATATAGGTCATAAAATCTCAGCAACAAGCTGTAATATCTTATACTGAGATCATTTAGGACCAAAACCCTTAAAACAAGTAAAACACTTGAACATAAAATCTGTTTAGTGAGAAGAATTATCTTATCAGACCAAAAATTAGCAAATATCACCCTTTTTTGAGCTATTTAATCTTACTTAGATTTCAGTTTTTGCAGTGTACAACCAAAGCGAGAGTTGTGTCCGGGTGCTTGGATGTAGGTCGGATCCGTTTCCAGTGGGGGTTGTTCTCCGCCAGGGCTGCGCTCTGTCACCTATCCTGTTTGTGATTTTCATGGACAGGATTTCTAGGCAGAGTCGTGACTAAGGCACAGAGGGTATACGTCTCGGGGGCTAAAGGTTGCGTCACTGCTGTTTGCAGATGATATGGTCCTGATGGCACCATCGGTTCGTGATCTTAAACCCTCACCACATCAGTTCGCAGCCGAGTGTTCAGCGGCTGAAATGAGCATCAATATGTTCAAATCTGAGGCCATGGTTCTCAGCAGGAAACTAATGGTTTGTACAGTCCAAGTAGAGAACGAGACTCTGTCCCAGGTGGAGAAGTTTACGTGTCTCGGAGTATTGTTCACGAGCGTGGGAAAGATGGAGAAGGAAATCAGCCGGAGAATAGAGCAGCTGGGGCATTATTGCAGTCCCTGTGCCGCACTGTTGTGACAAAATGGGAGCTGAGGCAGAAGGCAAAGCTCTTGGTCTACCGAGCTATCTACTTTCCTATTCTCACCTATGGTCATGAAGCGTGGGTCATAACCGAAAGAATAAGATCGCGAATACAAGCAGCCGAAATGAGTTTCCTCAGAAGGGCGGCTGGCATCTCCCTTAGAGATAGGGTGAGAGGTTCAGTCACCCGAGAGAGACTCGGAGAAGAGCCAATGCTCCTTCGCTTGGAAAGGAGCAAGCTTAGGTGGTTCTGGCATCTCGTGCGGATGCCTCACGAGCGTCTACCGAGGGAGGTCCTCGTTGC